>NC_061122.1:33543362-33550295 GCF_002878395.1 Capsicum annuum
AGGAATCTTGAAATTGAAGCTTGAATCCTTGTGTTATTGAGAGGAAATACTTGAATTATTGTTCTTGGAAAAGGGAAGGATTTTTATGTGAGTTGTTGTGAGGAAGATGGGCAAATAATTCCCCTTTTTGAGTTATAAATCATGCTTGGACGACTGAGTTGAAGGGAAAGGACTAAACTTTCCCTTGGCCTCTTTTTCCCGTGGAAATCACCATCATGGAATGAACCCTTGTAGGGTTGACTAGACATCGTGACACAACCCCTTTTCAGGTTGAATAGCCATTGCGGCATGGGGATATCTTAGTGTGGGGATATCGCAACCCCTTACAACCACTCAAAAAAAGTCTTAACCTTTACTCGGGCATCTGATTAAGGAAAAATTGGTATCATTTGAAATCTAACTCAATTATCCATAATTTATTGGGTTTTGAGCTGAAAAATTCTACGTATATAAAAGTTATACACGTTCAAAGTAGACTCTTGTAGAATTGAATACCAAACTTTAGACGAATCAAAGGCTCTTAGCTCAACTTTGTTCTAAGTGATTCCTATGAACATTTTTAACTTCTAATGCACTTTATACACTAGGATATAGATCATGACACATGTATTCAGATGAAAATCGTGGGATTAGAGTTAACACCCATAAGAATGATGCTTCAAAGTCTACCCCAAAAAAATGAAGGGTGTTACATTATCTCCATTTTGGAATCATTATTCCTCAAATGAGATTGGTTAGACTAAGAATACTAAGGATACTGAGATCATATTCTGAACATGCATGACTTTGAATATGATTGCTTAACTGAGTCTGAGCATGATATATGAGTTGAAATAATTTCATGAATACATGCAATGACATGAGAATGGTTATAAGGCCGAGATAGAAATGAGAGAGTCAACTTATGAGTACCCATTACCTCATGTTGGAGCTAGTTTCGTGAAGAAAAAATTAGAGGTTTAAGATATTGAAACACAGGGTATTACAACATCCCCCTCCCCCTTAGGATCATTCATTCTCCAAATGATACTGACTTGGCTAAAATACTAAGGAAAGACTGAGATGATACACGGGATACTTACGAACTAAATCATGGCTTAATATTTAGAACTTAAAACATAGTGCATGAACTGAACTGAATTCACAAATTACATCGATGGAAATAAATTACCTCTTGGAATAGCCATATTCATGAGAATTTGGATAGTAAAACTATATGGAAAGATGGAAAATGTAGGAACTTGTTTGACTGAATTGTACTGAAAGATTTTACTTAACTGGAGTATTTCTTCAGTACTCTTTCTAAAAGGTTCTAATAAGACTAAAGAGCAAAGTATTCTTGACCATGATCTGAGTGAGATACCTGAATAAGGAATCACAACATGCCTACAACTCTATAACATGGAACATAGGACTATGAAACATAAGATGCAATAACTTACTAGGCCTTAGGCAATGCAACTGAAAAATTCAAACTTAGCCTTGCTCCTTAAATAATCGCATGGGTACATATAACTACTCCATCCAAAGTTTGAGTTGAGCTACATACTCCAACTATGTTTAAGCGTAACTCAAAATCACATGAAACTACACATAACAACATAGTGCTAGTCAGAACCACGAATCCAATATATCATTCATTTTCACAACTTTTGGAAATATACCCTAGACATCACACGATGCTCATGACAATAAGTTGACCCAAGGTAACCCTCTTAAGCCTGCTAACAACCTTGAAATTCATAATGATGATGAGCTTGACATGCAAAATCTAAAAATACTAAATAATTGTCTTAACTGAAACTGAATTAATATCTTACTGAAAGTCTTAAACTTGAAAACAAACTCTGTTAAAATTTGAAAATGAAAAACAGTCAGAAAAACCGCTACTTCAAACTAGAGAGCCACTGGGACAAGCCCCAACTGACTCAAACTGAATGAAAACCAAATGACTAAAATAGTTCACTATCTTCAACATCTAGTAGAATGGTCCCTCGAACTATAAGGACTCACCAATAGCTGGGATGTAGGTGGAGATGCTCAAAATCAATTATGTTGCTGGAAATGAGCACCAGGACCTAATTATAAGAAAATGTAGCACATAGACATATATATAGATCAGTACTTCTAGAAGGTACTGAATATGTGGGGTGAATTTATAAATAAAATAATAACTCGATTTGTACATCATAATTTCATAAAAAACATGCTAACTATAAATGGCTCATCTCTATCTTGAATAAAAGAAAGTTGTAAAATCATAATCAAGAGTAGTAGTGCATAATAATAAACTTTGTGAGCCATAACACTTAGTTTCTGTAAGTTGTAATGCATGCTAATTGTAGGTGACTTGCTTGAACTTGTTTAAAACTGAAAATTGAAAATCATAAGGCATGACTAATAACGCATACTGAATAAATCGTATGAGTCACACACTTAGTTTCTAAAATCTTTACTTTTAGTCTTTGTTAGAGAGGTTCTTCTAACCGATATACACCATGTGAGCTATCACGATTTCCAACGTCTTATTTCCTACAGGGAAAATCTCACATTAGGGAGATTCGTCCTACCCTTGCCATCAGAATAGAACCTAAGCTAGAGTGATCACTATCTGAACCCACTATGGGTATTAAAATCCTACGGTGGCACATAGTTCTGGAGAAATAGGATGTGCTAAACCCACACTTCCCACCGGATGCTAAATACTACTTCCATATCTACATAATCATACTATAGGAAATCAACCTTAAAAAAGCATGAAGGTTTATAATGAAAATCAGTTATGCTTCTCGTTGCTTTAAACTGTAATTAGAATAAATAAATGTGGATTACATCTATTAGTTGAGGATCAAGAGATCGATTCTTGCCTTAAATCTGAATGTAAGCTTGTTATAGCATGCTTACAAGCATAATATTCTAGAAATCTCAATAATCAACTTAGGGCTTAAAACCCATTCTTTAAATTCATGTCAATTCATATCAAAACTTCATGCTAAATATGATTCTTGAAATACTTCAACAATAACAAGTCAAGATAGTGCAACCTCATTCATAATATAAATCATGTAAGTTAAAAGCATAAACATAAGCACTTCTTGATATTCTAAAACCTTTCAATCTCATAAAATCACATGCTACAAGAATATACATACTTAGGTATAAACCCTACTTAAAAACAAGTAATAAAATCTTAAAATTATGCAATTTGGGCACAAGGGCGAAAGGATACCCTCATTCATAACCCCACATACCTTAATAGGCTTGATTTGATGGATGAAAGCTTGAATTATAATCCTTGGGAATGATCTTGAAGCTTTATTGAACTTCTTGAATTAGGGAACTTTGATCCTTGCTAATTTTGAAGAGAATGGAATGAAATATTGGATTTCTTAGAATTTGGTTAGGGTTTTTTGGAGAGAAATTTGAAGAAGAATGTGTGTATAATGCTTAAACAAACATCTAATCTTCTGTTTTTATGACTTAGGATGAGGCTAAATGACTTAATTGTCTCTCTGGAGATTAAATTCACAATTGGAATGTCATTTAGGGGCTTGGCACGATGTGATGACATGCTCATAGCAATACCCAGTATGACGCGATGGAATCGCATTGAGCTGCTGGGATAAAAATCCAAACATAACCCAAACCTAGTCTGAAAATTGTAAAACTTCCCCGAGGAATGCTTCTTACACCCATGAATTTGAATCAACTCAAAAACCATTGTCTCGGAGCCCAGAAGGTCAAATTAAAAATCCTTGAAGTGAAGAAGTCAAAATAAACCTAAGTCTTTAACACTTAGCTAAATTTTTAGGCTTTAAGCCTCTTATGCAAGCACTAGGAGATGAAATAGACTACATCTAATATGAGTTATTACATCTAATCTCATGAATAATTCTTATTACCACTTTAACAACTACATTCTATCTCTTACTAGGAAATTTACTAACATACAATGCATTTATCCATATATATACAAACATGACATGCAAGCCTATCTTCAATCTTCCTTCACTCTTATACCCTTAAGTAAAACAAGCATAATATAATCTTTCCTTAACATAAAATATTTACTCTCTTACAACTAAAGAAATTACTCATCATCACTATCATTTCATAAGGAGAGTCACTAAAAAGTTAGAACATAATATCCTTAAGCATCGAAGGATACTATATGTAACTTGACACTTAGCTAAGGCCTGAGGAATAGAGTATCAACATCATGGATTCATAAAAGAGATCTAAATTGAGTGCATAAATGACATAATCAGAATTTTGATGGTCATTAGGAGTGTAGCACGAATAGGTAGAATGGAACATACTGTAGAGCATGGGTACATGAGTCATGAGCTGCATGACCTGAGTTTGGAGTTCATAAATTCATGGAATATAATTTGTACTATAGAATGAACTGGAACTCCTTGTACTGGGAAGTAGAGCGTACATGATTACTTAGAATATTGAACTATGGTTATGGAGCTGATATGTAAGACATGAGTAGATATCGGGAAGACTGAAGTACAAAACTAAGAACTAAGACAAGAAAGGGAATAGGCATTTTTGTCTCTTACTGATGTTCCACAACATACTAGAATCACTACTAGAATCTGAGAGCCTAACTTGGTTACTTGTTGTATCATCTCCCCCTTAGATTTAAGTCATCATTCTAAGTTTTTGAACCGCTTAATAAAATCTAACAGAACAACAACCACTTTACTCTAGAGCCCGAGGTATAAGGAGATACATAATTACTAAACTCCCTTATAATATACAACCACTAACTTTCTTTAGCTTATGCAATCATCATCACAAACTAACACCCTTTCAATACATATTTGCCTCACTAAAAGCATAATCTGCTTCTTTTCCTTCATAGAATACTAATGTCACATCTCTTAACTCATAACTGCACCATCATACTTAATTTTGAAACAACAAACTTAAGTTCTTTCATACATAATTTTAAGCCTACTGATTCACCTTTCATACAACTAGCCCCATGGATACAAAATCTACTAAATCCAGATAAACATTATACCTACTTTACTGTTGCTAATCTTCTATGTTCATACTTTTAACTCTAGATCACATACTGACATAGGATTCTGAGAAAGGATTTGAGGGCACATCTAACTTTAGCTCAATTCATGATTTTCATAAACATAGAAGAAGTCCTTCAAACTTTAGAAAATATAGGTACTGATAGGATACTTTTTGAGCAAATATGCAATCCCATAACTGTTTGTAGGGACTTTCTGAGAAAACTCTAATTGTAAAGACTTAAGCTTTACTATTTATATTACCATAAAAACAAGGCAGAGTTGACATGAATGAAGCAAGATGAGAATCAGTATAAATTTCTTAGAGGACACTTCTACTGCATGATTTGAGACATAAAAGAAGGAAACATTTTTTAAATACCCTGTAGCCTCAAGAATAAAAGTACCGACATCTTCGTATCATCATGCAAGACTCTATTAGAAACGACTTCATAGACACTCTAGGACACTTGAACTCTTGTCTCTGATACCACGTTTGTCACAACCCGAGACAATCCCTTAATCGTAAAATGGTGCTTAGAACCACAAGTGATCCTAAGCTAACCCATGAACTGGTGTGATACTTGAGAAACTAATTTAGAATATACATAATAGATAAGATTACAGTGGGCAAGCACAATCATGGCATAATCTAGATAAATATCATACAGATAAAGTTTACAATCTGATTAAACTAAGGAAAAGAACTCCAGTTACATAACTGATTCTGATAGACATCTATGAAGCCTCTACTATACTGACTATAGATAGCTGAGATATACCTTCAACTACCACTAATCAATACATATGAATAATAAAAATAAAGTACATTAACAACATTTGATAGAAGTCCCCAAAATAGGATAACTCATAACTTGCTGGCTGGAAGTTGCGAATGTCTGATCATGGTGTGTGGGATACAACTGGTACCTATATTATGCTATAATATAGCCATATATACGTATATGTGGATCAGTACTTTTTCAATGTACTGACTAAGTAGGGGTGAATGTACTAAGTAAAAATAAGTTCATATGTGATCTTAAAACATGCATGCTAAGTTTAAGTAGTCTCACCAAGAGACTGAAATAAGATTAAGGATGATATATCTTAAAACATGATTAACCAAAAAAATTTGATAAGCTAGTGAATCACTACACTGAGTTCCTTAGAACTTTACTTTTATAATATAAATAGTACTGAAGCTAGAAGATAGTAAAACATGGGTACTATAAGAATACTGGGTCTGAAAACTACATGATAGAAATTATAATATCTAAGAATGCAAGACTAAGTGTATATCTATTATGTTTTCGAGATAAATCTAAAATCTAAAAGACTGAAAGCTGTAAAACTAAATATCTAAAAGTCTGTACACTTAGTCAAGCAAACCTGAACTGAAATTACACTGAATACTTATTTAAACTGTGGGAGGTATCATCTAACCAACATGTCCTAATCTGAGCTATTTGGGGTCCAACTTGTAACCCCAGTTAGAAGGATGTTAGTATCGTGCCATGAGTAGTAACAATGGTTGTGTGTATCGACTCAACTGGCGTCTAGAAGGACTAGGGAGTCAGTCCTAAACTAGTGGGTGACCCCTAAGAGAATTTCACTCCTAAACTGGTGAGCGACATATCAAAGAATTTTAGTCCTAAATTAGTGGATGATATCTCATAATCCTAAATTGGCTATGTGGTTCTTGAACTTAGGGATTTCTTTTAAGGACCCATTCCTAATTTACAGGTGAGCCCCTATCCCTAGGTCCACTCAGTGCTAAGTCTACTCCCAACTGAACTGACAAAAGAATTATAAACTGATGCATGCACTGATAACTGATAAGCTAAGGATATGGTATTCTTAAAATAACAGTGCATACAGATTCTAGGGTAATTAT
>NC_061122.1:33553295-33570645 GCF_002878395.1 Capsicum annuum
TCCATAGCTAGCCTCTAACAACTCCAAACTGGAGCATTCGTTCCCCTCCTCATTACATGTCCGAACTATAAAAACCTCACTTTTAGACATCTTTTCCTCTATTGAAGCCACTCCCACCTTCTCTCGAATAATCTTATTTGTAACCCTATCACTCATGGTAAAACCACACATCCATCGCAACATTCTCATCTCCGCCACCTTCAAATTTTGGATGTAGAAGTCCTTAACTGGCCAATACTCCACTGCATACAACATAGCCTGTCAGACTGGCATTGTGTAGAAATTTCTTTAAGCTTAGGATTCAATTTCTTATCACAGAAGACCCTTGAAGTAGGCCTCTATTTTAACCATTTTGCACCAATATGGTTTGTGACATCCTCATCAATCTCACCATTCCACTGAATCATAGATCCAAGATAATTTCAACTCTTCTTTTTACCATCCTCACTTTAGTCTTCACACCGTAGTATATGTGTTGAATCGACCTAGTGTACCCCATGATCACGCCTCTAACCTCCAAGCACCTCCATAAAATTTCCCTAAGGACATTGTCATACACCATCCCAAGATCAATGAACACTATATGCAAGTCCTTATTCCTCTCTCTAAATTTCTTAACTAATTTCCTCACGAGGTGAATGGCCTTAGAAGTCTAGTGACCAGGCATGAAACTGAACTGATTCTCAGAAATAGTCAGATCGTCCTCAGCCTCCACTCTACCACCCTTTCCTAAATATTCATAGTATGAATCAATAGCTTAATATCCCTATAGTTATTGCAACTCTGAATGCCCCCCTTGTTCTTATACAATGAAATTATCACTCTTTAAACCCCAAAATTACATTGTGTTAAACTATTTTAAGGATTACTATAAATCCAAAACAACCCTAAATCCCTCATTCTCAATACAACTCATGAAATTCTCAAAGAATATGCTCTTTTTAGCTTAATTCAGTCCTTTAAGCTTCTTCAGTGTGTCCCAGACTTAGAAAATTATAGCTAAGTATTTAGATTTAGTGTTATTTTAGCCTTCAAAAGTTGGAAATCCAATTTTATGACCCTTATAACCTTAAAGTATCGATCTTTAGTTTGTTTCATGATTAGGAATGTCCGTAGGTGTTCCCAAATAAGTTTTAGATTTTTTGGACTTCGTTTGAGACACCTTTGGAGTCCTGAACCGGTGAGTCAATGCAATCATGATACGGTGCGTCGACTATCGCATTGATAAATATTTTCCCAGCTCCCAACATTAAATTCTAGTGAGCTGATGTGGACTCGATGTGGTGTATTAGCTATCGCGTTGATGCCAATGACGTGGTCCATCGGTCTGTACATCGATGTTTCAGTTTACAGTCATTAAAAAGCCATATCCTCAGGGTTAGTTAAGTCTTTTTTCCATCCCCTTCAGCCCCCATAACAAAAAATTTAGCTCTCTTTTAGCAAGTTATATTCATTTTTTCAGAAATTTCTCAAGAACAAAATCCTAGGTGAATTAAATTCAAATTCATGGCTTTAGATTCTACCATTAATTTTTAAGAATTCACCAACTAAGGTATGTGAAGTGTTCAACCAAGGGTTCTTTCCACCCTTGGAGTCCAAGAATCTCTTTCAAATTTCAAGTAGTTTGAATTCATGATTTTCATGATTGGAATTAAATTAAATTCATGATTAGTATGTGAGTTAGATTTTTATTCCATAAATTATTATACGTTTCATGTGGGATTGATTACTATATGTGTAGATTTGTATGAATCCATGTTAAACCTCTTGAAATTATGAAATTTAAAGTAAATCTTGATGCTCACTTATTATGTGCATATATTATGCTCACCAAGTGCTTGATGAATTGTTCATGTGAACTAATAAGGGAAAGAAATCATGTCATTCTAGCTTATTTGGATGTTATACCATGCAAGTGTTTGATAAGATGTCTTTATAGATGCATTATGAATTCAATGGGCATGTTTATGCTAAGCTAGATCATTTAATGCTTTATTTTCATGCTATCGAGTCCTGGGATATTTAATACCCAATAATTTACTAGTCTCCCTAGAGACAGTGTCAATTATAGAATAATCTCAGTCACGTCACAATCCTAGTACTTTCAATTAGTTATAGGACTTAGGAAAACTTAGTAGACCCAGTATTAGTCCAATCTAGTTTAGTACTCAATTCAGACCTCAGTAAACTCAGTTAGCTAACAGAACTCTATAGTATTCTATCAGTCCATGGAATCCGCTGAACTAAGTTCAGTTGAGTCAAACTATAATATCAGTAATAGTTCAGTCCAACCTAGTACAGAATAGAAATTAGTTCAGTGTCTATTCAGTTGAGAGTAGGATTCATCACCGAGCAAACCTAGGGATAGGGGTATCCCTGCCAACAGAGGATTTGACCCTTAGTAGCAATCCCTGTGTTACAGAACTACATAACCAGTGTAAGTTAAGATATCTTCCTGCCAGATATTAGTAGGGTTGAAAAATCTCATTCGAGTTATCCTGCCATCGAGGGTTGATGAAAGAGCTTCCTTTTAAAGAGGGTAAACACATAGCTTATATCTACCCGTGGTACAGTACTGATACCAATCCAACTGGGGTTACAGGTTGGACCCTAATCTATTCAAAAAGGGGCATGTCAGTTAGAAGATTACCTACCACAGTTTTAGTTTTAGATTTAGTGTTAGTATAGAACTCAGTTTAGTTGTACAGATTTAAGACTGTCAATTATAGTCACTCAGCTCAGTACGGAAAAACTATAGTTCCATAAAAATCATGACTATCAGATAAAGTCATTCAGTTATCAGTAAACTCAGATGTTAGTTAATTGGTATTCAGACTTGGTATTCAGTGTTATCACAATCTCAATTACAATTTACATATTCATGCATGTACTCTCATTCAGTTATACTTTTATTATTCAGTTAGCACTGTTCATAAATATGATTCCATGCATCTCATCCTACCTCACTGAGCATACCAGTACATTCAAAGTACTAACACATGCTTGTCTTTTGCACTATGATGTCTTATATCATAGGTTCAGATGCACGGGCTCCAGAGCACCCTTAGCAGTTAAGATTCTCAGTAGATAAAGTTATTGGTGAGTCCTCATTATCTAAGGAAGTGATTTTTTTTAGCATTTGATTTTATTTTCAGTAGTCAGAGTTAGTTGGGGACTTATCCTGCCAACTCCACTATTCAAACAATTTAGAGGCTTTTCAGACTAAAGTATTTTTAGACAGTTGTTCAATTTTTAGTATTAACATTCAATTTTTGTATTGTGTTAACATATTCAGTATTAATTTTAGAATTGAACCTTTTGGCAAGTTTCCATCTAAATTCTGCAATTATTAAAATATTATTACACAGTTATTGCAGCAGGTAGTAGTCATGATTTAACGTCTAGGGTATAAACTCGGCGTGTTAAAAACTTGGTATCAGAGCCTAAGGTTCAACAGAGTCCTAGGAAGTCTAAAAGCCACATCTAGTAGAGTCTTATATCTGTGTGTATTGCACACTATATTTATAGATAGGAGACTACGAGATGTTTTAGGAAAAGTTTCCCTTCTTTGAGTATTCATGTCGTGTGAGTGAGCATGAGCTCCAGTTAAATTCTCAGTCTAATCCTTTCTCTTTTGTTTATAGAATATGCCTCTAAAGAGGACTAAGGGAAGAGAAAAGGGAAGAGGAATGGGAGACCAGTCAAAACCCCATCCGGTCCAGTCGGATCCTCTGGACTAATATGTCTCTCACGCTGAGTTCAAAGCATCCTTCAGTATCCAAGATCATTCTGTGGCAGACAAAATAAATGCCCCGCTACTATCCCGTCCAACCCAGTGTGCAATACTGTTGCTTCCAGGATTTGAGACTTAACCCAAATGAACCCTCCATCATTTACCAGGTCTAAGTCAGATGAGAACCTACAAGAATTTCTTGATCAGGTGTAAAAAGTTATTAATATTATAGGGGTGACTATTGTTGAAAGCGCTGAATGGGCCACATATCAGTTATAGGATGTGGTACACTCATGGTTCAAATTGTCGAAATTAGAAAAGGCCACAGATGTAGGGCCCAGAGAGTGGAAGGAGTTTGCATTTTCTTTTCTGGATAGGTTCTTCCCATACAGTTGAGGGAGGCGAAGGTGTTAGAGTTCATTAACATGAAATAGGGAAATATGATGGTACAAGAGTATTCTCCCAAGTTTGCTCAGTTAGCCCGATATGCCCGGCATATGGTAGTAGATAGCAAATCTAAGAAAAGTAAGTTTATGTGAGGGGTGTCTAGCAACGTAGTCAAGGAGTGTAGGACCACAATACTAATTAAGGAGATGGACATATCAATACTCATGGTCCATGCTTAGTAGATAAAGAAGGCCAAGAATAAAGAGGAGAGGGAGAGAAAAATAGTAAGAATAGGTAGTTTCAACTTCACTCTACCTAAGTTAGAGAGTGGGAATCATTCTCAGTTTTACTAAAATCTTTAGTCCCAACTCCGTCCTCAGCTAGTGCTCCTATGCTAAAATTCAAAGATAGCAACAGAGATAGGGCATTAGTCCCTAAACCCCAGGGTAGTGTTAGCAGTGCCCGAACTAATGCACTTTGTCAGAAGTGTGGCAGAAACCACCAAGGTATATGCAGAGCGGGAAGTGATATGTGTTTTAGATGTGGAAATATAGGCCACAAGGTCAAATAGTTTCCTTAGGTGGATTCACAGAGTTAGTAAGGACGTCCCCTAGCTCAGTTCGGTCGCACAAATTAATAGGGTGCCTCTTCCAGTGCTACTAGTAGGTAACGCCCAAATAGACTCTATGCTCTTCTGTATTGACAGGATCAAGAAATTTCTCCTGATATGGTCACTAGTATGTTGAAACCTTATCTTTTACATGTTTACGCTTTGCATGATCCAGGAGCTTCTTTGTCCTTTGGTACTCCATATATAATAGTTGATTTCAGAGTCAGTCCCAAAATTCTAGTAGAGCCTTTCTCAGCTCAACCCCTGTGGGTAAATCCATTATAGCCAGGCGGGTATACAGGAACTTCTCAATTATGAGAAAGTCACTTTAGCAGACTTAGTCAAATTAGAGCTGACTGATTTTGATCTTATTCTCAGCTTGCATTGGCTTCATTCCTACTATGCCTAGGTCGACTGCAGAAATAGAATTGTTCAGTTTTAGTTTCCAAATGAGCCTATCCTAGAGTGGAGGGGTAGCACTTCAGCACTTAGGGGTTATCTTGTTTCTTACCTTCAGGCTAGAAGTCCCCAACTAACTCCGTTAACTAAAAATAAATAAAGTCAGAAACAATAATAGTAAACTGAGACTCGTCCTTAATAGAAGAAGACTCACTGCTACTACACTAACTAGAACTGAACTGCTGAGGATATGCTAGATCCTGTGCCTCTGAACCTATAGTGTCAAATAAAATACCATAGCGCAAATACATCTATACAAAAATGTACTAAGTATGTAGATGGGGTAGGCTAATGCAAGGGTTCATGCATGCACAATATCTAAACTAAATAATCATGAAAATGCTGCATGAGAACACATACATGAATGCACAGAACATGAACACAATCATCGCAACTGTAGATACTAAAACTCGAATCATCTGATATTGATAACTGGGGATATGGATGTGCTTACATGAAGGACTGAACTCTGAGCTTACTGCTTTCGACTGACAAAATTAGAGATCAAGTCTGCTAACAGATTATTCCAGAAGTGATTATTAATGATAAGAAGTATGATCATGTTCAAATCTGACAATAAGAATACTTAATAGAATAAAGTATCTGAGATGGAGATTAAGCCTATCTGACGAGAGATCTCTAGATATGATAATAAGAATACTCAACATATTCTAAGACTGAGATCAAGCCTATCTGATGGGAGATCTCTAGATATAATAACAAGCATCTGTATATGAGACCAAGCCTATCTGACGGGATGGTCCATGAATTAATAAAACTATTTGAGTTCTTTATAGAGATGGATTACTGTATTTGACAGTCCTGATTTCTTAAGATAGATACTGAAACTACAACTGTGGAAAGTAGTTACTTAACCAACATTCCCTAACCTACCATAGGTGGGGTCCAACCTGTGAGTCCATCTGGAAGGGTGTTAATACCGTGCCATGGGTAAAGACCTCTCTGGTCAATCATCTCTAACAGGATGATCCTCGTAGGAAGTTGGCCTGAGGCAATATAATAATCAAATATCTCTAACAGTGACAACCTCTACTGATGGGACACTCCTATATCCTGCGCTGGCTACACAGTTTTGGAGTTCTGGGATAGCTCCTAATGACTTGGCCTATCTGAAGGGAGAGCCGCCATTCCTTCCCTCGCTCGGTGCTAGCTTCTACACCCATCTGAAAGACTCTGAACTAAAATCTTAACTAAACACAACTGAACTGAATTGATACTGATCATATTTCTCAAAATATCTGACTGATGATGCAAAACTTGAATAGATTACTCAAATCGCTACTGAGATTAGAATTGAATCACTTGAATACAATTAGATCTGAGTTGATTATAGGATTGAGGCTAGATTACTAGCGATACAGAAATTACAGAGATAATTAAGATTACTGAGCTTTCTTAAGTTCTATACTTTTCTGAAGATACAGAATTCTATAGTTCACTGAGTTATGAGAATCATGGCTGGACTGGAGTTATCGAGAAACTGAGATGGGATCTAGACAATAGCTCTATTGTCGGGTATAAATATAACACCCCTATTTTCAGAATCGAAATTCTACACGGTGCTCATGACCCCAAAGGACCACAAGCTAACCCTTGACTGATATCTATACCTGTACACTGCATAATATAACATAAAAATGCAAAAGCATATACTTAATGGCCATAAGGTTCAAATCTGAATAAAACATCTAATAAGACAATGTCTGAAAATGGTATATCAATACCAAAATAAATCTAAAATAACTGTCTGACATGCTATAGTCTGGAAAGCCTCTAAACTTTCTGAATAAAGCGTTGATGGGACATGTCCCCAACTAAATCCATCTAGAGACTGAAATAAAATAGAAAATGAAGCAATAATCATATCGTCCTTACATGAGAAGGACTCACTACAAACTCTGAACACTCGAATGCTACTGCTGATTTGGAGCTCGTGCCTCTGAACCTACGGTGTAACATAAGAGAAATCACCATAGCACAAATGCGTCAGTATGTCTGAATGTACTGAGTATACAAGTAAGGTAGGCTAAATGCAAATGGTTATATGCATGAACAATACTGACTAATATGGACGTGAGAATACATATATGCATATATAACTGTAACTAAACTCGTGGAGATACTGACTACTAGTCTGAATACTGACAACACGAGTATACTAATACTAAGATACTGAATAGATGAACAACTATTTCTGATAGTTCAAATTATGAAGAACTGGTCTGGTTAACTTTGTCTGACAGTCCTAAAGCTGAATACTCATATCATGAATTCTGATAACTGATATGACTGATACATTAGTTTAAAAAATTAATATAACTGATATAACTGTGATGATCGGCCTAACCAATGTAACTGATACTGAGCGACTGTATCTGACAGTCTAAGTTTTGATGGAACTATCTGAGTTCTATTTTATATGGAGTAACTCAATTTGAGATCAGTCCTATCTAGCGGGTGATCTTTAAATCTGATGATTCTAATACTATTTAACTATAGTTGATATAAGTCCTATCTAATGGGTGATCTCGAAGTCTATTTATAATGGTAAGGATTGATTGTCTCTAACAGTACTGAATCCGTATTACTGAACTGAGTTGATTGTATCTGACAGTCCTGAATTTGTAACTGAAACTGTGGGATGTATTCATCTAACCGAAATTTCCCAAGCTAAGCTTACTGGGGTCTAATCTCTGCCTTGACTAGAAGGGTGTCAATACCGCACCAATGGTAAGGACAACATGTGAGCAACCCTCATATGACAAGTAACTCTAGTGAGAATGGCGGAAACCCTCATTTAATAGGTTAAGCCACCTCATCTACCCTCATATAACAGGCTATAATATCTCAACCTATGCTAGCTACATAGTTCTAGAACTTAGGGATTAGTTCTAAGGATCTCAGTCCAAATCTAGCAGGTGAGTCCACATCCCTAGGATCTCTCGGTGCTGAATCCTACTCCCATTTGACAGACACTGAACTAAATAACTTGGATGAACTGAATAACTGAACTAAACTAATTAGCTAAACCGATACTAATTAACTAGAATGATAGTAATGGCATTGTTTAGTGGAGCTAAACTAAGTTTATTGGATTTCGATGACTGATGGAATGTATTGAGTTCTGAGGACTGGTTGAGAGTACTGAAGTTACTGAGATTGACTTTGAATACTGAGATTACAGATATTACTGAGTACTGAGGTCACTGAGATTTTTGAACTACTGAGATTACTGAGGTTACTGAGCACTGAGATTACTGAGAGTACTGAACTACTGAGATTAATGAGTTTTCCTGAGTCACATGACTGACTAAATTCTACTGAGTCATGGATTGATTTTGTATATCATGAAACATGACATGGCTCTAGGCACACAACTATATTTTTGGATATGAATACCCCCAGAACTCGATGGAAGGAAATAGACACAACATGACTGACTTGATCATAATATTGGAGTCTATAAATCACATTGTTATAAGTAGGGGATATTATACCTCATGTATTTATTTAACATCTTAAACATGGTAAGGGAAAGCATGGATACATTTCATGTACAAAATTCATATATCTATTATCATACATGCTTCATACCAAAACAATAACAACACATAAATAGCATGGAAATCCATATTGAAGTGTATAGCTAACATGGACTTGTCATTTAGATATCATGGAATCATGTAAATATGAATTTCTAACATCCTAGGCATTTTATCAAACACCTTGCATACATTCTTTAAGGCATAGGTGGATTTCATACTTACCTTTGGCAGCTAACTACTCTTATTAGTTCAGAATACATGCACCATCTCCATGATCAATCAAAATAAACTCAACTGTGTCTAATATTGGAAAATAACCATGTAACTCACAAGCATCTAGATATGGAAAAAATTTCAGCAATAACAACCTAGCACATACCCAAATTACATTTTTCGAACAAAGCAGTCAATAGTAACATACCTGGTGTTCCCTCACAATAAAGAAATCACTTTTTTCACTCAGATTCACATGTATTAACATAGGGATGAACGTAAGACTCACTCGAAAAATAAAGTTCCAACATTGTTCATCAAATACCATAGGCTTGCCTTTATAGTTAGTACCAAAGTCTTCAGATAAGTCAGTTAGCATCACTATAGGGTTTTTCTAAGCTTGTAACATACGCTATGGCTAGTATGATATTCAAGGGAATTTCATAGTGACTACACCTCCTTGGCACTACATTAACTCACGGGGTTTCAACTTTTGACCTTATTTTCTTCCCTCTTTTATTTGATTGGTATTCTTAATATGGGTGTTTTATGTTCAAGTATTAGATTAACTTTTTCAGTTTTCTCTTTTCATTTTCCTTCTTTTACCTCTCTTCATACTCATAATGAATCATGCACCCCTATAGTAGCCACCCTCAACTTAGGCTATTTGCCTAAGTCAAGGTGCACAGTGTCCAAGGAGGACCAGGGCCAAAATAGGTTTATTGTGATGTGATGGGAAGGTGAAAGGTGCAAAACAAAGAACTGGACTATTTAGGCTCAAAAAGGGATCAAGGGATATTATTCACATTTAGATGTTCATTTAAGCTAAACTGGGTTAACATAAAAAATATCCTATGATCCTTTCCTAACGCTTATCCTATGACTATGGTATGACTAACTAGGCAAGTTCTAGATTCAACGCACAATGGGAATTGAATAAGACCTTACACGCACATGGCACCCAAGTATATAGCACATCACTACTCATCTATTTCATGCATTAATTTTCTATAGGTTACTTATTTTCCATAATATTGCCACAAACAAATACACAGTGGTCACACTAAATGCACTTCAAACAGTTCACAGCATATCACACCATTGAAGAAGTACTTATCAGTTTTAAAAATCAACAAAAATATGTCAACTACTCTAGATACTTATTTTTCTCTAGTTAACCACAATACATCACAAAACAAACATAATATGCCTAAATATGTCGGCTCTACTAGAAATAAGACTCCAGGGAAAAGAGGCACGAAAACAAAAAATCCAGAAGGATATAACACCTACAAGTAGCCCCACCCTCAATTTAATATCATGCAGTGTTCCTAATGCGTCAATCCAAAACAAGAGAGTTAGAAACATACCTATGGCACCATGGGTAAGAAGATCTGATGCCAATCACACAATATAAATACAAACAACAAAATACCTTGGGTTTCCTCCCAAGAAGAGCCTAAGTTAGTGTCGCGACACGACTCGACTCAAATTTTTCCTGCATCTTGAGGATATGAACTTCACCCCCAACTTAGAGTCCATCTTCTTACCTCGCTCATAGAGAGGTGGTACAAAGATTTAAAAGACGAGTAATGGATGATGCATGGTAAACAACTCAGATTTAAAGCGAGGTATGTTTTTGTGTTGCTTATCAAGTGTAAAATAAAGAATATAGGATTCTTGTTCCTCATCTTCATAGTATTCAACTATTTTAGATGTTCTACAGACAAGATATCAACTAAACATAATGTGGAAAAATGCTTCGAGTGTGGCCCAACAAATCCTACTTCAAAATTTACACTATTTTCTACACACTCACTTTTATTCATCTTCTTAACATTTTTACGTTGAATTGGGCTAGACTTTTCATAACAGATTGGCTTGGCTTCTTCTTTTGCCTCTAGGACCATTTTCTCAATCTTGGCATCATCCCTCATGGTTGGCTCAGTTAGTTGGTAAATCTCCAAGTGTTGATCAACGTCAAGCTCATCATCAGTATAGGAATCTTGCTCTTCATCATCACACTCTTCTATTATTTTAAATGATTCCACAGATAAGATATCATCTAAACATAATGTAGAAAAGTGTTTTGGATGATTGACCTTGATATCTATCTCTTCTATCCTTTCTCTTCTCTTGTTAAATTCCCTAATGTCTTGACGTATGTAACATATGGTATAATTTGTTGTGTCTATATGATCCCACACTAGTTGAAGCATAGATTCAATGTCACTCTTTCCAGTGCTGCATTCTTTCTTTTCTTGACCATAAGACCTATCATACTCATAAAAAGAACTAGAACTTGGGTTAACGCAATAGGGGGAGGGGGCATTTGGGAAATCACTCCAATGTCCATCTTGACCGCCACATAAAGAACAATTATACTATCGGTAGGATGGAGATGGTGCACACATCTCTCTCCGGGGAGCATATCTACAATCATGAAAAAAGTGGGGTCCATCATAATATCGACATGGATCATCCAGATAAGATCTTCAACCATCAAACATACATTCATTTTGTGATGACATAGTAAGAAATAAACAAAAATAAAGAAAATCTACCTAACACAAGAAACAAAGAAAATCACAAACAAATATTTACAAGTTTGAATTTATGCAAGTAAGCTAAAATTCGAAACTAACTCAACACACCAAATGGTTCCCTGGCAACGGCGCCATTTTTCATAACACTCAACTTACACCTCAAATTAGTGTAAGGCGGCTGTCATCAATATATTTACCCAACTTTGGAGTCGGGGTCGAATCCACAGGGAACAATGTGAGTGGCGATTAAGCTAATTTGAATCAATAGCTACAAGTTTAATTCAAACAAATGGAACAAAAATATAAAATTAAGATGGAGGTTTTGAAAGTATCAAGTAATGTAGTCACTTAAATATTAATATTTATAATCAATATAAATGGGAAACTAGAGCTATGTTCACCAAGGTTTTCGGTAATTGACAGATACTAGGTAATGCTAGTGAATCTCGAAATGATTAGAACAGCAGAATATCCCTGACGATTATACTGTCTAACTTATCTCTAGACCTCACTAGACAATTTATTATCTAATTCTCTCAAACATAGATCACTTATCTATTTTCAATAGGATGTTATCTCTGGTAAATTAATCCAGTTACGACATTAATCATTAAACAGAAGATTGGTAGCTTCCGAGTCCCTGTTGATAATTCACGTCCTTTAGTCTATATCTCTGTTATAAGCAAATAAAAACTAAGGCACAACCTAATGTTTGCAACCACTAGATTTCAGTTAAAATAACAAAATTTCAACATGTTCCACTACTCTTTGAATCCATTAAACACCTAGTATCATATCAAACCCTAATCCATGGATACCCTAACCCCGTCTAATGGAATTAGCCACTCATGATTTGATGAATGAAATCACAAGTTGAATTCATAATG
This sequence comes from Capsicum annuum, assembly GCF_002878395.1. NCBI lineage: Eukaryota > Viridiplantae > Streptophyta > Magnoliopsida > Solanales > Solanaceae > Capsicum > Capsicum annuum. The sequence continues at coordinate 33,565,697 of NC_061122.1, forward strand.
ATAAGGATAACTTACGATTAGATGGAAAACAGCAAGTAGTTTCTTCAATTGAATCACAAGGTAGAAATGCAAAAATAGTTGATAAAAACAAGAAGAATAATTGATGTAAGAGAGCAATGATACGTGCCTCTCTTCCCTAGGTTAATGCCTGATAGATAATGAAATATCATCCATATAAAACCCTAAAACAAGTCTTTAAATAGTAAATCTTAAATGAGGAAATAAAGTTAAAGTTTCAGTTTTCTCTTTGGTTTAGATGACGATGTTTTTGACGGCGTGTCAGATTCCTGACGATGTGTGTGATATGTCGCTAAAGGTTCTAGTGAATTTTTATCTTCTGCCTCATCAGATGGAAATTCTAACGGCGTGTCGAAAATCCTGACGGCACGTGAAAACTGCCATCACATCTTCACTGGAAATCAGCATACTCTATCTCTAGTTGATGACAATTTTGATGCCATGTGCCATATTTGATGGCCCTTCTGAATCACCGTCATATTTCCTCTAAACTCTTCAGCTTCTGTCTAATCTTCATGACAATTTTGATGGCCTGTCCCATGCATGACGGTGCTTCAGAAGTGACGTCAGCTACACTTCAGCTTATTTATACCAAATGTCATCTAATTTATTCTTCTTTTCTTTGGTTTCCTCCATGATCACTTATGTTTGCATTAACACACTAAAATTAATCAAAAATAATGAAAGTTACATAAGACTTCACAATTATTCAGAGTTAAAAGCTTCAAATGTGTTAGCATCGGCTCACACATCACAAGGTCTTCTATGTCAACACTGCGAGATTCTTTATCTTTGTCCTTTGGCTTCTCCTTGAGTTATGAAATGAACTTTGTACCCTTCTTGATGACAACCCAGGCTTGGAAGTCATTTGATTGGATAGAGATTCTGAACTTGTTCTTCCAGTAAGAGTAATGATGTCCATTAAATTATAGTGGTCTTATGGAGGAATGACCATCTTAAAGAAGCGCATAGGGAATTTTATAATTGGTCATTTGATATTTACTCACTTAAGGTTAAGCAACACTATTGGTGATACTTTCTTTAATACTAATTGAAATTCTAGAGTGGGGTGAATTTAAAAATTTTTGTGAGTCAACTAGTGACCTCTTTCATTCGACTCACCTGTAGATCAGTGCACTTCAAAAAATAAATTAGATTTAGCATAATTAAGCAAATAAATAGTTAAATACTAAGTAAGGACACAGAGGTTTATCCTGGTTCAGAACACCTATGTGGTTCCTACTTACAATCCCCTTGGGTTTCAAAGTTATCTTAAATCATTTAATATCGGGCTCGAGTACAATGATAGGAAACAAGTTCTGAAGACTTATTTTGCTCTTCAAATCTTGTGACACAACTTCAGTTGATGTTACAAAGTTGACTCGATCCTAATCTTTACATAACAATTGCAACTAAAACTTACAAAGCCTTATAAGACTAAGATTGAGACACTTTAATTTTGTTTTGGGAAGTTGCATGACCCATGTCCATCTTCAGTCTTTTTCTTTTATTTGCTGCCATTTTTCATAAGGAAACCTAAGAGATTTCTTCCCAATCTAGGATTTGAATTGATTCCTTGATTGAGGGATGACACCATAATATATGTTCATATGTGGTACAAATTACAATAATATATGTTCATGTAATTGCTTTATGTCCTAATTGATTTGGTCTGCAGTGATTCTGGGTTTTTGATCCTTCTTCCATTTCAAAGATATTTGATTGATATGCTTGCCATATTGTTTGAATATCGTGATCCTCCTTTTCATGATTGGATGTTCTTCTATTTTTGGAGTTGTTTCCCTTTTTTGTTTCTATGTCGATTTAGTCTTTTTGGTCCTCCATATCTTTGGGTGAGATACTCATCAATTTTCCAGTATCTTTTTTCTTCTTTTACTTGATCTTGATTGATCTGATTTTTCATAACTTTTGGGGATGAGAGTCTTCTTCCATTTGTCCTCATTGTGACTTATTTACTTGGATTTTGTAGATTGTGAATTGATGTCCTTCAAAAATTAAAAGTCCTTAATATCCTACAAAGATATGCTGGTTAGTTTGTCAATATTTAAACGTAGACTTAGGAGGGTAACTTATATGTGGATCAGTACTTTGGAATGTACTGAGTAAGTTGGGGTGAATTCAATAAGTAAAACTGATTTCATACATAATCTTAAAATATGCATGCCAAGTGCAAGTAGACTCACCAAGAGATAGAAATAAACTAAAAGCAAAAGTATTTTGAAACATAAGTAACAAACATAATCTGATAAGTTGGTGAATTACTACACTTATTGTCTTAAATGTTTACTTTTGTAGAATAAGTAGAACTGAAGCTGGGAAGCGGTAAAACATGAATACTGTAAGTAAATCTCATGTATAGTAGAGCATGCTGTAAAATTGAACTAATGGTCATGTATGGATACTAAGCATGAAAATCATAAACAGGGGTCCAATCAACATGTAACATGTAATCGACATGCCCTAATCTTTGTTAATAGGGGTCCAACCTGTAACCCCAGTTGGTAGCATGTTAGTATCATTTCATGGGTACTAACACTGGCTGTGTGGATCAACTAATCTGGTGTCCCAAAGAACTAGGGAGTCACCCTCTACTAGAAGGTGCTCTAATGAGATATGCGTTAACCCTCAACTGGAAGGAAGACATCTCAAACTTATGCTGGCAATGTAGTTTTGGAACTTAGGGACTACTACTAAAGGAAAAACCCTTTACTGGAAGGTGAGCCTCCATCCCTAGGTTCACTCGGTGCTAAATCCTACTCCCAACTGAACTGACAATAGTATTGAACTTAACTAAGTTTAATTGAACATTATTTCTAATACTACTCATCATTACATTAAATATCTAAGTATAATGATAAGATTCATGGCTTATGTCATGACCCAAGACTACCCCTAGTTGTAACACGGTGCTTAGGACTACAAGTGATCCTAAGCTAACCCATGAACTGGCATGATACTTTAGCAACTGATTTATAATATACATAATATCTAAGATTATTATGCGTAAACACAATCCTAGCATAATCTGGAAAAATATAATATTGATAAAGTTTACAATTTGATAAAAATAAGGAAAAGAACTCAAATTACATGACTGACTCTGACTCACATATATAAAGCCTCTATAATACTGACTACAGATAGTTGGGACATACCTCCAACTACCACTAATAAATACATATGAATAATAAAAATAAAGTACATGAACAACATCTGAATGGAGTAACCAAAATAGGAGAACTCTTCACCTGCTGGCTAGAAGTTGTAACTGTATGATCATACTATGTGGGATACAACTGGTACCTATATTATGAAACAATATATCTACACAGACTTATATGTGGATTACTACTTATAGAATGTACAGAGTAAGTAGGGGTGAACTCAATAAGTAAAACTGAGTTCATACGTAATCTTAAAACATGCATGCTAAGTGTAAGTAGACTTACCAAGACACTGAAATAAGCTTAATGCTCATATATCTTAAAACATAATTAACCAACAAAATCTGATAAGCTGATAAATGACTACACTTAGTTCCTTAGAACTTTACTATAATAATATAAGTAGAAATAAAGCTGGAAAATAGTAAAACATGGGTAATGTATGAATACTGGGTCTGAAAACTATGTGATTAAAATTGTATTATCTAAGAATGCAAGACTAAGTGTATATCTTTTATGATACTATTATAAATCTAAAATATGAAAGACTGAAAGCTGTAAAACTGAATATCTAAAAGTGTGTACACTTTGTGAAGCAAAACTGAACTGAAATTACACTAACTACTGACATAGACTATGGGAGCTATCATCTAATTGATATGCCTAAATCTGACCTAATCGGGGTCCAACCTGTAACCCTCGTTGGAAGGACGTCAGTATCGTGCTATGTGTACTAATAGTGGTTGTGTGGATCCACTCAACTGGCATCCCGAAGGACTTGAAGTCATTCCTAAATTGGAAGGTGACCCCAAAGAGAATGTCAATCCGATACTGGCGGGTAACATCTTAGAGAATGTCAGTCCTAAATAGGCCGGTGACATCACATAATCCTATAATGGCTAGTAGCTCTAGAACATAGGGACTACTTCTATAGACCCAGACCTAACTGGTAGGCAATCCCCCATCCATAGGTTCCCTCAGTTCTAAGTCGTACTCCCAACTGAACTAACACTAGAATCATAAACTGGTGCATGCACAGATAACTGATATGATCAAGTTATGGTATTTTAAAAATAACAGTGCATATATATTCTAAGGTAATTTTTAGCATATAAACTGATAATACTCATCATGATCATGGTGTTCTGAATATGATATTAAAAATATGATCTGATTGACTTGTTACTTGAAAAATGGAAATCATGTAAAACTTGTAGGTATTGGGTATCCATAACCCACCAGCACTGAATTCAAATAATAACAAAGGCATGCAAAAGCTTCAAAAGACCATAATCCGGAATTATTCTACAAAATCATTCTCTTTGGCTTTTAATCAAACGCATGAGGATTAAGGCTTTAACATTGGGATGATTTTAAACATGATGAGATAGCTTGGCTACATTACAAAAACCATAATTTGAGGATTTATCATGGAATTCCCTTGAATAAAGCATGGGAAACTCAAATTTATAGCATGAGGAATTCAAAATCTTTTATGGAATCACGCATAGGTTTAATGGAATTATAAACACCATAAGAACATGAAATTTAATCTTTATTGAACATATAAAATACCATAATGATAGAAAATTCGTTCTTTAATTGAAGGAAAAGGGTTTTTTAGGCTCCATGGGTGAAAGGGGACCCATGGATGAACTCCCACATACCTTAATTTTATTGAATTGTGAGGAAAGATAGTATCTTGGAACTTGAATGATGAACTTGTGAAAGAAACTCTATTCTTGA
>NC_061122.1:33573645-33580175 GCF_002878395.1 Capsicum annuum
AAGCATAAACATAAGCACTTCTTGATATTCTAAAACCTTTCAATCTCCTAAAATCACATGCTACAAGAATAGACATACTTGGGTATAAACCCTACTTAAAAACAATTAATAAAATCTTAAAATTATGCAATTTGGGCACAAGGGTGAAAGGATACCCTGATTTATAACCCCACATACCTTAATAGACTTGATTTGATGGATGAAAGCTTGAATTGTAATCCTTGGGAATGATCTTGAAGCTTTATTGAACTTCTTGAATTAGGGAACTTTGATCCTTACTAATTTTGAAGAGAATGGAATGGAATTTTGGATTTCTTAGAATTTGGTTAGGGTTTTTTGGAGAGAAAATTGAAGAAGAATGTGTGTATAATGCTTAAACCAACATCTAATCTTTTGTTTTTATGACTTAGGATGAGGCTAAATGACTTAATTGCCTCTTTGGAGATTAAAGTCACAATTGCAAAGTAATTTAGGGGCTTGGCACGATGTGATGACATGCTCATAGCAATACCCGATATGGCACGATGGAATCGCATTGAGCTGCTAGAATCAAAATCCAAACATAACCAAAACCTAGTCCAAAAATTGTAAAACTTCCCCGAGGAATGCTTCTTACACCCATGAATATGAATCAACTCAAAAACCATTGTCTCGGAGCCCAAAAGGTCAAATTAAAAATCCTTGAAATGAAGAAGTCAAAGTAAGGCTAAGTGTTTAACACTTAGCTAAATTTTTAGGATTCAATCCTCTTATGCAAGCACTAGGAGATGAAATAGACTACATCTAATATGAGTTATTATATCTAATCTCATGAATAATTCTTATTACCACTTTAAAAACTACATTCTATCTCTTACTAGGAAAGTTACTAACACACAATGCATTTATCCATATATATATACAAACTTGACATTCAAGCCTATCTTCAATCATCCTTCACTCTTATAGCCTTGAATAAAACAAGCATAATATAATCTTTCCTTAACATAAAATATTTACTCTCGTACAACTAAAGAAATTACTCATCATCACTATCATTTCATAAGGAAAGTCACTGAAAAGTTAGAACATAATATCCTTAAGCATGGAAGGATACTATATGTAACTTGACACTTAGCTAAGGCTTGAGGAATAGAGTATCAACATCATGGATTCGTAATAGAGATCTAAATTGAGTGCATATGACATAATCAGAATTTTGATGGTCATTAGGAGTGTAGTACGAGTACCTAGAATGGAACATACTGTAAAGCATGGGTACATGAGTCATGAGCTACATGACCTGAGTTCGGAGTTCATAAATTCGTGGAATATAATTCGTACTGCTTAATGAACTGGAACTCCTTGCACTAGGAAATGGAAGTGTACATGATTATTTACTATGTTGAATTATGGTTATGGAGCTGATATGTCAGACATGAGTAGATATCGGGAAGACTGAAGTACAAAACTTTAAACTAAGATAAGAAAGGGAATAGGGATTTTGCTCTCTTACTGATGTTCCACAACATACTAGAATCACTACTACAATCTGAGAGCCTGACTTGGTTACTTGTTGTATCAACTCCCCCTTAGATTTAAGCCATCATTCTAAATTTGTGAACCTCTTAATAAAATCTAATAGAAGTACAACCACTTTACTCTAGAGCCCGAGGTATAAAGAGACATATAATTACTAAACTCCCTTATAATATAGAAACACTAACTTTCTTTAGCTTATGCAATCATCATCACAAACTAACAGCCTTTCGACACATATTTGCCTTACTAAATACATAATCTGCTTCTCTTCCTTCATAGACTACTAATGTCACATCTCTTAACTCATAACCGCACCATCATACATAATTTTGAAACAACAAACTTAAGTTCTTTCATACACAATTTTAAGCCTACTGATTCACCTTCCATACAACTAGCCCCATGGACACAAAATCTACTAAATCCAGATAAACATTATACCTACTTTACTATTGCTAATGTTCTACGTTCATACTTTTAACTTTTGATCACATAATATTATAGGATTCTAAGAAAGGATCTGAGGGCACATCTAACTTCAGCTCAATTCATGATTTTCACAAACATAGAAGAAGTCCTTCAAACTTTAGAAAATATAGGTACTGATAGGATACTTTTTAAGCAAATATGCAATCCCATAACTGTTTGTAGGGACTTTCTGAGAAAACTCTATTTATAAAGACTTAAGCTTCACTATTTCTATTACCATAAAAACAAGGCAGAGTTGACATGAATGAGGCAAGATGAGAATCAGTATAAATTTCTTAAAGGACACTTCTACTGCATGATTTGAGACACAAAAGAAGGGAAACATTTCTTAAATATCCTGTAGCCTCATGACAAAAAGTATAGACATCTTCGTATCATACTGCAAGACTCTATTAGAAATGACTTTATAGACACTCTAGGAAACTTGAACTCTGGTCTCTGATACAAAGTTTGTCACAACCCGAGACAACCCCTTAATCGTAAAACGGTGCTTAAAACCACAAGTGATCCTAAGCTAACCCATGAACTGGCGTGATACTAGAGAAACTAATTTAGAATATACATAATAGCTAAGATTACAGTGGGGAAGCACAATCATGGCATAATATGGATAAATATCATACAAATAAAGTTTACAATCTGATTAAACTGAGGAAAAGAACTCCAATTACATGACTGACTCTGATAGACATCTATGAAGCCTCTACTATACTGACTATAGATAGCTGGAATATACCTCCAACTACCACTAATCAATACATATGAATAATAAAAATAAAGTACATTAACAATATCTGATTGAAGTCCGCAAAATAGGATAACTCATAACCTGCTGGCTGGAAGTTATGAATGTCTGATCATGATGTGTGGGAAACAACTAGTACCTATATTATCCTATAATGTAGCCACATATACATATATGTGGATCAGTACTTTTTCAATGTACTGACTAAGTAGGGGTGAATGTACTAAGTAAAACTAAGTTCATACGTGATCTTAAATCATGCATGCTAAGTTTAAGTAGTCTCACCAAGAGACTAAAATAAGCTTAAGGATGATATATCTTAAAACATGATTAACCAAAAAAATTTGATAAGCTAGTGAATCACTATACTTAGTCTCTTAGAACTTTACTTTTATAATATAAATAGAACTAAAGCTAGAAGATATTAAAACATAGGTACTGTAAGAATACAGGGTCTGAAAACTACATAATAGAAATTATAATATCTAAGAATGCAAGACTAAGTGTATATCTATTATGTGTTTGAGATAAATCTAAAATCTGAAAGACTGAAAGCTGTAAAACTAAATATCTAAAAGTCTGTACACTTAGTCAAGTAAACCTGAACTAAAATTACACTGAATACTTATTGAGACTGTGTGAGGTATCATCTAACCAACATGTCCTAATCTGAGCTATTTGGGGTCCAACTTGTAACCCCAGTTAGAAGGATGTTAGTATCGTGCCACGAGTAGTAACAATGGTTGTGTGGATCTACTCAACTAGCATTTGGAAGGACTAGGGAGTCAGTCTTAAACTGGTGGGTGACCCCTAAGAGAATTTTACTCCTACACTGTTGAGTGACATCTCAAAGAATGTCAGTCCTAAATTAGTGGGTGATATCTCATAATCCTAAATTGGCTATGTTTTTCTTGAACTTAGGGACTGCTTTTAAGGACCCATTCCTAATTTACAGGTGAGCCCCCATCCCTAGGTCCACTTGGTGCTAAGTCTACTCCCAACTGAACTAACAAAAGAATTATAAACTGATGCATGCACTGATAACTGATAAGATAAGGATATGGTATTCTTAAAATAACAGTGCATACAGATTCTAGGGTAATTATCAACATATAAACCGATAATACTCATCATGATCATGGTGTTCTACATATGATACTAAAATCATGATCTGACTGACTTATTTATTGAAAAATCAAAATCATGTAAACCATATAGGTATCGGGTATTCATAACCCACTAGCACTGAATATAAATAACAAAGGTATGCAAAAGCTTTGAAAGGCCATAATGGGGAATTATTCTAAAAAATAATTCTCTTTTGCATATCATCAAACACATGGGGATTAATGCTTTAACATTAGGATGCTTTTAAACATGATTAGATAGCATGGTTACATACAAAAACCATAATTTGCGGATTTATCTTAATATTCACTTGAATAAAGCATGGGACACTCAAATTCATATCATGAGGAATTCAAAATCTTAAATGGATTCACGCATAGGCTGAATTGAATTAAAAACACCATGAGAACATGAAATTAAATGTTTCTTTAACATATAACATATTATAATGATAAAAAATTCATCCTTTAAGCAAAGGAAAATGGTTTTTGGGGTCTCCATTGGTGAAAGGGGACCAATGGAAGAACTCCCACACACCTTAATTTTCTTGAATTGTGAAGAAAGTTTGAATCTTTGAACTGAAATGATGAAGTTGTAAAAGAAACTCTATTCTTGATATTTCTTAAAGATTTATTGAACTTGAAAGCTTGAAATCTTGAAGTTGAAGCTTGAATCCTTGTCTTTTTAGAGGAAAGACTTGAATTATTGTTATTGGAAAAGGAGAGGGGTTTTATTTGAGTTGTTGTGAGGAAGATAGGCAAATAATGCCCCTTTTTGAGTTATAAATCATGCTCGAACGGCCGGGGATAAAGGGAAAGGACTAAAATTCCCCCTGGCCTCCTTTTTCCATGGAAATCACCATTGTGGCATGACCCCTAGTCGGGTTAACTAGCCATAGCAATGCAACCCCTGGTCGAGTTGAATAGCCATAGTGGCGCGGGGCTGTCGCGACCTCTTACTGCCTCTCACAAAAATGGTCAAAAATTTTCACTTGGGTATCAGATTAATGAAAAATTGTTATTGATGTAAGTCTAACTCAATTATCTATAATTTGGTGGGTCTTGAGATGTAAAATTCTATGTATATCAAAAGTTATACACATTCAAAGTAGACCCTTGTAGAATTGAATACCAAACTTTGGACGAATCAAAGGCTTTTAGTTTAACTTTGTTCTAAGTGATTCCTATGAAAATTTGAACTTTGAAAGCACTTTAAAAACTAGGATAAAGATCATGACACATGTATTCAAAATTAAATCATGGGATTAGAGTTAACACCCGAAAGAATGACACTTCAAAGTCTAGCCCGAAAAATGCGGGGTGTTACAACTTAACTGACTTATTACTTGAAAATCTAAAATCATGTAAAACATATAGGTATCGGGTGTTCATAATCCTCCAGCACTGAATGATCATAAAATATGATATCGACGCTTAAAACAGTAGCATGGAATCATGGTTCAAATATCCAAAACATGAACATTTCACCAAACAAGTGAGAATCATGATCTTAAACATGAAAATGTGTTAACAATTAGGAAACAACATGATTACATGGCTAAATTCATAATTTTATATTGTAACATGAAATTACCTTGAACATGACATAACAAATTGTAGTTTAAAATATGAATTAGTCTAACCCTTCCTGGGATCATATGTGAACATGAAACTGAGTTTAATTACTAAGGAAAGACATAAATTTAACCCATCTTGAACATATAAAACTCCATTCTAAAGCAAGAACCCATATTTTAATCAAAGTGAAGGTTTTTGGGCGCAATGGATGAAAGAGACCCCTTGATGAATACCCCGCATACCTTAATTGAACGGATTCATAAAGAAATCTTAAAGTTGAAGCTTGAATCCTTGAATTCTTGAGAGAAGAAGCTTAGATTATTTTTCTTAGGAAGGAAGGGTTCTACATGAGAAATTTTGAGGATGATGGGAAAATAATGCCCTTTTTAGTGTTATAAATCATGCTTTGGACGATTGGGGTTTAGGAGAAAGGAAAAAATTACCTCTTAGACCGTAGAAAGTTGAAACAATGAGGGAATAACCTCCACAACATGCCCCTTATTTTGGGGGAGATACGAATGCGCTGTGCACCTTGCTTTGGGGTAGATACCAATGCGTTGTAGGCCTATCACAGAGGCTTACCGTTTCTCAGGAATATGGTCATAAATTTTCTCTTGAGTAACGACTTAAGGAAAATATAATTCAATTATATATCATTTGGTGGGTATTCAGCTTGAAAATCCATATATATAAAAAGATATACACGTTCAAAGTTGACCCTTGTAGAATCGAATACCAAAACTTTGCCGAATCAAAGGTTCTTAGCTTAACTTTGTTCTAAGTTATTTCTATGAACATTTTTCACCTTATAAGAACTTAACACACTAGGATAAAGGTCATGACACATGTATTAATATATAAATTATGGGATTAGAGTTTACACACATAGAAAGGATAGTTCAATTTTTTGCTCAAAACTACGGGGTGCTACATTATCTTCCCCTTGAAATCATTCATCCTTGAATGATGGATAGGAATTTGTTGAAACTTTAGAATTATGAAATAATATGGACATGGCATGTATGCTAATGAAGGATATAGCTGAGCTAAAACATTAAAACATCTATCAT
>NC_061122.1:33583175-33606719 GCF_002878395.1 Capsicum annuum
TTAGCCCTCTTTTAGCAAGTTATATTCATTTTTTCAGAAATTTCTCAAGAACAAAATCCTAGGTGAATTAAATTCAAATTCATGGCTTTAGATTCTACCATTTTTAGGAATTTACCAACTAAGGTATGTGAAGTGTTCAACCAAGGGTTCCTTCCACCCTTGGAGTCCAAGAATCTCTTCCAAATTTCAAGTAGTTTGAATTCATGATTTCCATGATTGGGATTAAATTACATTCATGATTAGTATGTAAGTTAGATTTTTATTCCTTGAGTTATTGTACGTTTCATGTGGGATTGATTACTATATGTGTAGATTTGTATGAATCCATGTTAAACCCCTTGAAATTATGAAATTAAAAGTAAATCTTGATGCTCACTTATTATGTGCATATATTATGCTCGCCTAGTGCTTGATGAATTGTTCATGTGAACTAATAACGAAAAGAAATCATGTCATGCTAGCTTATTTGGAAGTTATACCATGCAAGAGTTTGATAAGATGTCTTTATAGATGCATTATGAATTCAATGGGCATGTTTATGCTAAGCAAGATCATGTAATGCTTTATTTTCATGCTATCGAGTCCTGGGGGTATTTAATACCCGATAATTTAGTAGTCTCCCTAGAGACCGTGTCAATTACAGAATAATCTCAGTCACGTCATAATCCTAGTACTTTCAATCTGTTACAGGACTTAGGAAAATTCAGTAGACCCAGTATTAGTCCAGTCTAGTTTAGTACTCAATTCAGACCTCAGTAAACTCAGTCAGCTAACTAAACTCAGTAGTATTCTATCAGTCCATGGAATCTGCTGAACTAAGTTCAGTTGATTCAAACTATAATATCAGTAATAGTTTAGTCCAACCTAGTACAGAATAGAAATTAGTTCAGTGTCTATTCAGTTGAGAGTAGGATTCAGCACCGAGCGAACCTAGAGATAGGGGTATCCCTGCCAGCAGACGGTTTGACCCTTAGTAGCAATCCCTGCGTTACAGAACTACATAGCCAGTGTAAGTTAAGATATCTTCCTGCCAGATATTATGAGGGCTGATAAATCTCATTCGAGTTATCCTGCCATCAAGGGTTGATGAAAGAGCTTCCTGTCAGAGAGGGTAAACACTTAGCTTATCTCTATCCATGGTATAGTATTGATACCCATCCAACTGGGGTTACAGGTTGGAACCTAATATATTCAGAAAGGGGTATGTCAGTTAGATGATTACCTCCCACAATTTTAGTTTTAGATTTAGTGTTAGTATAGAACTCAGTTTAGTTGTACAGATTTAAGACTGTCAATTATAGTCACTCAGCTCAGTACGAAAAAACTATAGTTCCATAAAAATCATGACTGTCAGATAAAGTCATTCAGTTATCAGTAATACAGTATCAGTAAACTCAGATATTAGTTAATCGATATTCAGACTCGGTATTCAGTGTTATCACAATCTTAGTTACAATTTACATATTCATGCATGTACTCTCATTCAGTTATACTTTTATTATTCAGTTAGCGTTGTTCATAAATATGTTCCATGCATCTCATCCTACCTCACTGAGCATACTAGTACATTCAAAGTACTGATGCATGCTTTTCTTTTGCATTATGATGTCTTATATCATAGGTTCAGATACACGGGCTTCAGAGCACCCTTAACAGTTAAGATTCTCAGTAGATAAAGTTATTGGTGAGTCCTTATTATCTGAGGACATGATTTTTTTAGCATTTCATTTTATTTTCAGTAGTCAGAGTTAGTTGGGGACTTGTCCCATCAACTCCACTAGTCCGACAATTTAGAGGCTTTTCTGACTAGAGTATTTTTAGATAGTTGTTTAGTTTTCAGTATAAATATTCAATTTTTGTATTGTGTTAACATATTCAGTATTAATTTCATATTCAGTATTAATTTTTAGAATTGAACCTTGTGGCATGTTTCTGCCTAAATTCTACAATTATTACAGTATTATTACACAGTTATTACAGTAGGTAGCAGTCATGATTTAGCGTCTAGGGTATAAACTCGGGGTGTTACAAACTTGGTATCAGAGCCTAAGGTTCAACAGAGTCTTAGGAAGTCTAAAATCCACATCTAGTAGTCTTATGTCTGTGTGTATTGCACACTACACTTATAGATAGAAGACTGCGAGATATTTTAGGAAAAGTTTCCCTTCTTTCAGTATTCATGTCGCGTGAGTGAGCATGAGCTCCAGTTAAATTATCAGTCTAATCCTTTCTCTTTTGTTTATAGAATATGCCTCCAAAGAGGACTAAGGGAAGAGAAAAGGGAAGAGCAATGGGAGACCAGTTAGAACCCTATCCTGTCTAGCCGGATCCTCTGGACTAACATGTCTCTCACGCTGAGTTCAAAGCATCCTTCAGCACCCAAGCTCATTCTGTGGCATCCAAAATAAATGCCCAGTTGCTATCCCATCCAATCTAGTGTCCAATACTATTCCTTCCAGGATTTGAGACTTTACCCAAATGAACCCTCCATCATTTACCGGGTCTAAGTCAGATGAGGGCCTACAAGAATTTCTTGATCAAGTGTAAAAAATTACTAATATTATAGGGGTGACTGTTGTTGAAAGCACAGAGTGGGACACATATCAGTTACAAGATGTGGTACACTCATGGTTCAAATAGTGGAAATCAGAAAGGGCCACAGATGTAGGGCCCAGAGAGTGGAAGGAGTTTACAGTTTCTTTTCTGGATAGGTTCTTCCCCTAGGGTTAAGGGAGGTGAAGGTGTTAGAGTTCATTAACATAAAATAGGGAAATATGATGGTACAACAGTATTCTCCCAAGTTTACTCAGTTAGCCCGATATGCCCCTCATATGGTAGTAGATAGCAAATCTAAGAAAAGTAAATTTATGTGAGGGGTGTCTAGCGGCGTAGTCAAGGAGTGTTGGACCACAATACTGATTAAGGAGATAGACCTATCAATACTCATGGTCCATGCTTAGTAGATAGCGGAGGCCAAGAATAAAGAGGAGATGGAGAGAAAAATAGTGAGAATAAGTAGTTTCAACTTTACTCTACCTAAGTTAGAGGGTAGGAATCATTCTTAGTTTTACTCAAAATCTTTAGTCCCAACTCCGTCCTCATCTAGTGATCCTATGCTAAAATTGAAAAATAGCAACAGAGATAGGGCATTAGTCCCTAAACCCCAGAGTAATGTTAGCAGTGCCCGAACTAATGCACTTTGTCAGAAGTGTGGCAGAAACTACCAAGGTATATGCAGAGCGGGCAGTGATATGTGTTTCAGATGTGGAAAGATAGGCCACAAGGTAAAATAGTGTCCTTAAGTAGGTTCACAGAGTAATGTTAGCAGTGCCCGAACTAATGCACTTTGTCAGAAGTGTGGCAGAAACTACCAAGGTATATGCAGAGCGGGCAGTGATATGTGTTTCAGATGTGGAAAGATAGGACACAAGGTCAAATAGTATCCTTAAGTAGGTTCACAGAGTCAGTAAGACCGTCCCCCAGCTCAGTTCGATCGCTCGAATTAATAGGGTGCCTCTTCCAGTGCTACTAGTAGGCAACGCCCAAAGAGACTCTATGCTCTTCTGTATAGACAAGATTAAGAAATTTCTCCTGATATGGTCACTGGTATGTTGAAATATTATCTTTTACATGTTTACGCTTTGCATGATCCAGAAGCTTCTTTGTCCTTTGTTACTCCATATATAACAGTTGATTTCAGAGTCAGTTCTAAAATTCTAGTAGAGCCTTTCTCATCTCAACTCCAGTGGGTAAATCCATTATAGACAGGCGGGTATACAGTAACTGCTCAATTATGAGAAAGTCACTTTAGCAGACTTAGTCAAATTAGAGCTGACTGATTTTGATCTTATTCTCGGCTTGGATTGGCTTCATTCCTACTATGCCTCAGTTAACTGCAGAAATAGAATTCTTCAGTTTTAGTTTCCAAATGAGCCCATCCTAGACTGGAGGGGTAGCACTTAAGCACTTAGGGGTCAGCTTGTTTCTTACCTTTAGGCTAGAAGTCCCCAAATAACTCCGTCAACTGAAAATAAATAAAGTCTAAAACAATAATAGTAAACTGAGACTCGTCCTCAAAGGAAGAAGACTCACTGCTACTGTGCTAACTAGAACTAAACTACTGAGCATATGCTGGATCCTGTGCCTCTGAACCTATAGTGTCAAATAAAACACTATAGTGCAAATGCATCTATACAGAAATGTACTAAGTCTGTAGAAAGGGTAGGCTAATGCAAGGGTTCATGCATGCACAATATCTAAACTGAATAATCATGAAAATGATGCATGAGAACACATACATGAATGCATAGAACATGAACACAATCATCGCAACTCTAGATACTAAAACTCAAATACCACTTTACTATAGACTAAAATTACTACTGACACTGAGATACTGAATCACTGACTCATATGATATTGATAACTGGGGATATGGATGTGCTAACATCAAGGACTGAACTCTGAGCTTACTGCTTTCGACTGACAAAATTAGAGATCAACTCTAATAACAGATTATTCCAGAAGCGATTATTAATGATAGGAAGTATAATCATGTTAAAATCTGACAATAAGAATACTTAATAGAATAAAGGATCTGAGATGGAGATTAAGCCTATCTGACGAAAGATATCTAGATATGATAATAAGAATACTCAACATGGTCTGAGATTGAGATCAAGCCTATCTGATGGGAGATCTCTAGATATGAGAACAAGCATTTGTATATGAGACCAAGCCTATCTGACAGGATGGTCCATGAATCAATATAACTATCTGAGTTCTTTAAAGAGATAGATTACTGTATTTTATAGTCTCTTAAGATAGATACTAAAACTGCAACTGTGGGAAGTAGTTACTTAACCAACATTCCCCAACCTACCATAGGTGGGGTCCAACCTATGACCCCAGCTGGAAGGGTGTTAATACTGTGGCATAGGTAAAGACCTCTCTGGTCAAGCCCCTCTAACGGGATGACCCTCACAGGAAGTTGGCCTGACACAATATAATAATCAAATATCTCTAACGGTGACAACCTCTACTGATGGGAGACTCCTATATCCTGCACTGGCTACACAATTCTGGAGTTCCGAGATTTTTTCTAATGACTTGGCCTATCTGAAGGGAGGGTCGCCATTCCTTCCCTCGCTCGGTGCTAGCTTCTACTCCCATCTAAAAGACTCTGAACTGAAATCTTAACTGAACACAACTGAAGTGAACTGATACTAATGATATTTCTCAAAATATCTGACTGACGATGCAGAGCTTGAATAGATTACTCGAATCACTACTGAGATTAAAATTAAATCACATGAATACAATGAGATCTGAGCTGATTATAGGACTGAGGCTAGATTACAAGCGATACAGAAATTACAGAGATAACTGAGATTATTGAGCTTTCTTAAGTTCTGCACTTTTTTGAAGATACAGAGTTCTATAGTTCACTGAGTTTTGCAAATCATGGCTGGACTGGAGTTATCGATAAACTGAGACGGGCTCTAGACAATAGCTCTATTGTTGGGTATAAATATAACACCCCTATTTTCGAAATCAAAATTCTACACGGTGCTCATGACCCCGAAGGACCACAAGCTAACCCATGATTGATATCTATACCTGTACACTGCATAATATAACATGAAAATGCAAAAACATATATTGAATGGTCATAAGGTTCAAATCTGAATAAAACATCTAATAAGACAATGTCTGTAAATGGTATATCAATACCAAAATAAATCTGAAATAACTATCTGACATGCTATAGTCTGGAAAGCCTCTAAACTGTCTGAATAAGGAGTTGATGGGATATGTCCAAAACTAAATCCATCTAGAGACTGAACTAAAATAGTAAATGAAACAATAATCATATCGTCCTTAAATGAGAAGGACTCACTACAAACTCAAAACACTGGAATGCTACTGCTGATCTGGAGCTCGGGCCTCTGAACTTATGGTGTAACATAAGAGAAAGCACCATAGCACAAATGCATCAGTATGTCTGAATGTACTAAGTATACAAGTGAGGTAGGCTAAATGCAAAGGGTTATATGCATAAATAATACTGACTAATAGGGACGTGAGAATACATATATGCGTACATAACTGTAACTAAACTCGTAGAGATACTGACTACTAGTCTGAATACTGACAACATGAGTGTAATAATACTCAGATATTGAATAGATGAACGACTATTTCTAATAGTTTAAATTATGAAGAACTGGTCTGGTTAAATGTGTCTGACAGTCCCGAAGCTAAATACTGATATCATGAATTCTGATAACTGATATGACTGATACATTAGTTCAAAAAACTGATATAACTGATATAAATGTGATGCTCGGCCTAACCAATGTAACTAATACTGAGTGACTGTATCTGACAGTCTAAGTTTTGATGGAACTGTCTAAGTTCTATTTTATACGGAGTAACTGAATTTGAGATCAGTCCTATCTAACGGGTGATCTTTAAATCTGATGGCTCCAATACTGTTTAACTATAGTTGAGATCAATCCTGTCTAATAGGTGGTCTTAAAGTCTATTTATAATGGTAGAGATTGATTGTCTCTAACAGTACTGAATCCGTACTACTGAACTGAGTTAACTGTATCTGACAGTCCTGAATCTATAATTGAAACTGTGGGATGTATTCATCTAACTGAAAGGCCCCAAACAAAGCTTACTGGGGTCCAATCTCTGCCCTGACTGGAAGGGTGTCAATACCGCACCACTGGTAAGGACAACATGTGATCAACCCTCATATAACAGCTAACTCTAGTGAGAACGGTGGGAACCCTCATTTAATAGGTTAAGCCACCTCATCTACCCCCATATAACAGGCTTCGATATCTCAACCTATGCTAGCTACATAGTTCTAGAACTTAGGGATTACTTCTAAGGATCTCAGTCCTAATCTAGCAGGTGAGTCCCCATCCCTAGGATCACTCGGTGCAGAATCCTACTCCCATTTGAAAGACACTAAACTAAATAACTTAGATGAACTGAATAACTAAACTAAAATGATTTGCTAAATCGATAATGATTAACTAGATTGATACTAGTGGTATTGTTTAGTGGAGCTAAACTAAGTTTACCGGATTCTGATGACTGATGAAATGTACTGAGTTCTGAGGACTGGTTGAGAGTACTAAAGTTACTGAGGTTGACTTTGAATACTGAGGTTATAGATATTACTGAGTACTGAGGTCACTGAGATTATTGAAATACTGAGATTACTAAGGTTACTGAGCACTGAGATTACTGAGAATACTAAACTACTGAGATTACTGAGTTTTCCTGAGTCACATGACTGACTGAATTCTACTGAATCATGGCTTGATTTTTTATATTATGAAACATGAAATGGATCTAGGCACATCGCTATATTTTTGGGTACAAATACCCCCAGGACTCAATGGAAGGAAACAGACACAACATGACTGACTTGATCATAAGATTGGAGTCCATAATTCACATTGTCATAAGTAGGGGATATTATACTTTATGTATTTATTTAACATCTCAAACATGGTAGGGGAAAGCATGGATACATTCCATGTACATAATTCATATCTCCATTATCATACATGATTCATACCAAAACAATAACAACATATAAATAGCATGGAAATTCATATTGAAGTGTATAGCTAACATGGACTTGTCAATTAGATATCATGGAATCATGTAAATATGAATTTCTAGCATCCTAGGCATTTTATCAAACACCTTGCATGCATTCTTTAAGGCATAGGTGGATTTCATACTTACCTTCGGCAGCTAACTACTCTTATCTGTTCAGAATACATGCACCATCTCCATGATCAATCAAAATAAACTCAACTGTGTCTAATATTGGAAAACAACCAAGTAACTCACAAGCATCTAGATATGGTAAAAATTTCAGAAATAAAAACCTAGCACATACCCAAATTACATTCTCCGAACAAAGCAGTCAATAGCAACATACCTGGTGTGCCCTCACAACAAAGAAACCCCTTTTTTAACGGAGATTCACATGTATTAACATAGGGATGAACATAACACTCACTCTCAAAACAAAGTTCCAACATTGCGCACCAAATACCATAGGCTTGCCCTTATAGTTAGTACCAAAGTCTTCAGATAAGTCAGTTAGCATCACTATAGGGTTTTTCTAAGCTTGTAACATAGGCTAGGGCTGGTATAATATTCAAGGAAATTTCATAGTGACTACACCTCCTTGGAACTACATTAACTCATGGGGTTTCAACTTTTGACCTTATTTTCTTCCCTTTTTTATTTGACAGGTATTCTCAATATGGGTGTTTTATGTTCAAGCATTAGATTAACTTTTTCAGTTTTCTCTTTTCCTATTTTGTTTTTCACTACCCCCAACTTGTTATTCATTTTCCTTCATTCACCTCTCTTCATACTCATAATAAATCACGCACCCCTACAGTAGCCACCCTCAACTTAGGCTATTTGCCTAAGTCAAGGTACACAGTGTCCAAGGAGGAACAGGGCCAAAATACGTTTATTGTGATGTGATGGGAAGGTGAAAGGTGCAAAACAAAGAACTAAACGATTTAGGCTCAAAAAGAGATCAAGGGATATTATTCACATTTAGATGGTCATTTAAGCTAAACTGGGTTAACATAAAAAATATCCTATGATCCTTTCCTAACGCTTATCCTATGACTATGGTACGACTAACTGGGCAAGTTCTAGATTCAACACACAATGGGAACTGAGTATGACCTTACATGCACATGACACCCAAGTATATAGCACATCACTTCTCATCCATTCTACACTACTGCCACAAACAAATACACAGTGGTCACACCAAATGCACTTCAAACAGTTCACAGCATATCAGACCATTGAAGAGGTACTTATTAGTTTTAAAAATCAACAAAAATATGTCAACTACTCTAGATACTTATTTTTCTACATTTAACCACAATACATCACAAAACAAACACAATACGCCTAAATATGTAAGCTCTACTAGAAATAAGACTCCAGAGAAAAGAGGCACGAAAACAAAAAACCCAGGAGGATATCACACCTACAAGTAGCCCCACCCTCAATTTAATATCATGCAGTGTTCCTAACGTGTCAATCCAAAACAAGAGGATTAGAAACTTACCTATGGCACCATGGGTGAGAAGATCTGATTCCAATCATACAATACAAATATAAACAACAAAATACCTTGGGTTTCCTCCCTAGAAGAGCCTAAGTTAGTGTCGCGGCATGACTCAACTCAAATTTTTCCTGCATCTTGAGGATATGAACTTCACCCCCAACTTAGATTCCATCTTCTTACCTTGCTCATAGAGAGGTGGTACAAAGATTAAGAAGTCGAGTAACGGATGATGCATGGTAACCAACTCAGATTTAAAGCGAGGTATGTTTTTGTGTTGCTTATCAAGTGTAAAATAAAGAATATAGGATTCTTGTTCCTCATCTTCACAGTCTTCAACTATTTTAGATAATTCTATAGACAAGATATCATCTAAACATAATGTGGAAAAATGCTTTGAGTGTGGCCCAATAAATCCTACTTCAAAATTTACAGTATCCTCTACACACTCACTTTTATTCATCTTCTCAACATTTTTACTTTGAATTGGGCTAGAGTTTTCATAAGAGATTGGCTTGGCTTTTTCTTTTGCCTCTAGCACCATTTTCTCAATCTTGGCATCATCCCTCATGGTTGGCTCAGTTAGTTGGGAAATCTTCAAGGGTTGATCAACGTCAAGCTCATCATCACTATAGGAATCTTGCTCTTCATCGTAACACTCTTCTATTATTTTAAATGATTCCACAGACAAGATATCATCTAAACATAATGTAGAAAAGTGTTTTGGATGATTGACCTTGGTATCATTCGTTGTGTCTATACGATCCAGCACTAGTTAAACCATATCTTCAATGTCACTCTTTCCAGTGCTGCATTCTTCCTTTTCTTGACCATAAGACCTGTCATACTCATAAGAAGAACTAAAAATTGGGTTAGCACAATAGGGGGAGGGGGAATTTGGGCAATCACTCTAATGTCCATCTTGACCACCACATAAAGAACAAATATATTCCCGGTAGGATGGAGATGATGCACACATCTCTCTCCGGGGAGCATATCTACAATCTTTAAAAAAGTGGGGTCCATCACAATATGGACACGGATCATCCACATAAGATCTTCAACCATCAAACATACATTCATTTTGTGATGACATTGTAAGAAATAAACAAAAATAAAAAAAATCTACCTAACACAAGAAACAAATAAAATCACAAACAAATATTTACAAGTTTGAATTTATGCAAGTGAGCTAAAATTCCAAACTTACTCAACACGCCAAATTGTTCTTCGGCAACGGTGCTATTTTTCATAACACTCAACTTACACCTCAAATTAGTGTAAGGGGGTTGTCGTCAATATATTTACCCAACTTTGGAGTCGGGGTCGAATCCATAGGGAACAATGTGAGTGGTGATTAAGCTAATTTAAATCTATAGCTACAAGTTCAATTCAAATAAATGGTACGAAAATATAAAATTAAGATGGAGGTTTTGAAAGTATCAAGTAATGTTGTCACTTCAATATTAATGTTTGTAATCAATGTAAATGGGAAACCAGAGCTATGTTCACCAAGGGTTTCGGTAATTGACAGATACTAGGTAATGCTAGTGATTCTCGAAATGATTAGAACAGTAGAATATCCCTGACAATTATACTATCTAACTTATATCTCGACCTCACTAGAAAATTTATTATCTAATTCTCTCAAACTTAGATAACTTATCTATTTTCAATAGGATGTTATCTCTGGTAGATTAATCCAGTTACGACATTAATCATTAAACAGAAGGTTAGTAGCTTCCGAGTCCCTGTTTATAATTCACGTCCTTTAGTCTATTTCTCCGTTTAAGCAAATAAAACTAAGGCACAACCTAATGTTTGCAAACACTAGATTTCAGTTAAAACAATAGAATTTCAAGATGTTCCACTACTCTTTGAATCCATTAAACACCTAGTATCATATCAAACCCTAATCCATGGATACTCTAACCCTAGCTAATAAAATTAGCCACTCCTGATTTGATGAATGAAATCACAAGTTGAATTCATAATGATAAGGATAACTTACGATTAGATGAAAAACAACAAGTAGTTTCTTCAATTGAATCACAAGGTAGAAACCCAAAAAGAGTTGATAAAAACAAGAAGAATAATTGATGTAAGAGAGCAATATTACGTGCCTCTCTTCCCTAGTTTAATGCTTGATAGATAATGAAAGATCATCCATATAAAACCCTAAAACAAGTCTTTAAATAGCAAATCCTAAATGAGGAAATAAAATTAAAGTTTCAGTTTTCTCATTGATTTAGATGACGATGCTTTTGACGGCGAGCCAGATTCCTGACGTTGTGTGCAAGATGTCATTAAAGGTTCCAGTGAATTTTTATCTTCTGCCTCATCAGATGGAAATCCTAATAGAGTGTCGAAAATCCTGACGGTACATGAAAATTGCCATCACATCTTCACTGGAAATAAGCATACTCTGTCTCTAGTTGACGATAATTTTGATGTCATGTGCCATATTTGATGGCCCTTCCAAATCACCTTCATATTTTCTCTCAACTCTTCAGGTTTTGTCTAAGCTTCATGACAATTTTGATAGCCTATCCCACGTATAACGGTGCTTCAGAATTGATGTCAGCTACACTTCATCTTATTTATACTAGATGTCATTCGATTTATTCTTCTTTCCTTTGGTTTCCTCCCTGATCACTTATGTTTGCATTAAAACACTAACAGTAATAAAAAATAATGAATGTTACTTAAGACTTTGCAATTATTCAGAGTTAAAAGCTTCAAATGTGTTAGCATCGACTTACACATCACAAGGTCTTCTATGTCAGCACTGTGAGATTCTTTGTCTTTGTCCTTTGGCTTCTCCTTGAGTCATGGAATCAACTTTGTGACCTTCTTGATGACAACCCAGGCTTGGAATTCATTTGATTGGATAGAGATTCTGAACCAGTTCTTCCAGTAAGAGTAATGATTTCAATTAAATTATAGTGGTCTTATGGAGGAATGACCATCTTCAAGAAGAGCATAGAGAATTTTATAATTGGTCATTTGATCTTTCCTCACTCAAGGTTAAACAACACTGTTGGTGATACTTTCTCTGATACTAATTGAAATTCCAGAGAGGGGAGAATTGAAAATTTTCTTTGAGTCGTCTAGTGACCTCTTTTATTCGACTCGCCTATAGATCAGTGCACTTCACAAAATAAATTAGATTTAGCATAATTAAGCAAATTAATAGTTAAATACTAAATAAGGACACAAAGATTTATCCTGGTTCAGAACACCTATGTGGTGCCTACTTCAATTCCCCTTTGGTTTCAAAGTTTTCTTAAATCATTCAATATCGGGCTCGAGTACAATGATAGGAAACAAGTTCTGAAGACTTATTTTGCTCTTCAAATCTTGTGAAACAACTTCAGTTGATGTTACAAAGTTGACTCGATCCTAATCTTTATATAACAATTGTAACTAAAACTTACAAAGCCTAATAAGACTAAGATTGAGACACTTTCATTTTTTTTTGGGAAGTTGCATGACCCATGTCCATCTTCAGTCTTTTTCTTTTATTTGCTGCCATTTTTCATAAGGAAACCTAAGAGATTTCTTCCCAATCTTGGATTTGAATTGATTCCTTGCTTGAGGGATGGCACCATAATATATGTTCATATGTGGTATAAATTACAATAATAAATGTCCATGTAATTGCTTTATGTCCTAATTGATTTGGTTTACCGTGATTCTGGGATTTTGATCCTTTTTCCATTTCAAAGATATTTGATTGATTTGTTTGCCATATTGTTTGAATGTCGTGATCCTCCTTTTCATGATTGGATGTTCTTCTATTTTTGGAGCTGGTTCCTTTTTTTGTTTCTATGTTGAGTTAGTCTTTTTGGTCCTCCATATCTTCGGGTGAGATACTCATCAATCTTCCAATGTCGTTTTTCTTCTTTTACTTGATCTTGATTGATCTGATTTTTCATAACTTTTAGGGCTGAGAGTCTCCTTCCATTTGTCCTCATTGTGGCTAATTTACTTGGATTTTGTAGATTGTGAATTGATGTCCTTCAAAAATTAAAAGTCCTCTATATCCTACAAAGATACACTCATTAGTTTTTCGTTATTTAAACGTAGACTTAGGAGGCTAACATATATGTGGATCAGTACTTTGGAATGTACTGAGTATGTTGGGGTGAATTCAATAAGTAAAACTGATTTCATACATTATCTTAAAACATGCATGCCAAGTGCAAGTAAACTCACCAAGAGATAGAAATAAACTAAAAGCTAAAGTATTTTGAAACATGAGTAACAAACATAATCTGATAAGTTGGTGAATTACTACACTTATTGTCTTAAATATTTACTTTTGTAGAATAAGTAAAACTGAAGCTGGGAAGCGGTAAAACATGAATACTGTAAGTAAATCTCATGTAAAGCTCAGAATGATGTAAAATTGAACTAAGGGTCATGTATGGATACTAAGCATGAAAATCATAAACATGTAAAATTGAGAATGCAAGACCAAGTATAACATGTAATGATAGGATCTAAATAACTGATATCTGAATAACTAAATAACTAATATCTAAATGCTTAGTCATGAAAAAAAAACTAACATACTGTTAATACTGTACTGAGACTGTAGAGGAGGGGGTAACATGTAATCGACATGCCCTAATCTTTGTTAATAGGGGCCCAACCCGTAACCCCAGTTGGAAGCGTGTCAGTATCATTTCACGGGTACTAACACTGGCTATGTGGATCAACTAATCTGGTGTCCCGAAGAACTAGGGAGTCACCCTCTACTATAAAGTGCTGTAATGAGACATGCGTCAACCCTCAACTGGAAGGAAGACATCTCAAACTTATGTTGGCAATGTAGTTTTCGAACTTAGGGACTACTACTAAAGGACAGACCCTTTACTTAAAGGTGAGCCTCCATCCCTGGGTTCACTCAGTGCTAAATCCTACTCCCAACTGAACTAACAATAGTATTGAACTGAACTAAGTTTAATTGAACATTATTTCTAATACTACTCATCATTACATTAAATATCTAAGTATAATGATAAGATTCATGGCTTATGTCATTACCCAAGACTACCCCCTAGTTGTAACACGGTGCTTAGGACTACAACTGATCCCAAGCTAACCCATGAACTGGCATGATACTTTAGTAACTGATTTATAATATACATAATATCTAAGAAAATTATGCACAAACACAATCCTAGCATAATCTGGAAAAATATAATATTGATAAAGTTTACAATTTGATAAAACTGAGGAAAAGAACTCAAATTACATGACTGACTCTGACTCACATATATAAAGCCTCTATAATACTGACTACAAATAGTTGGGACATACCTCCAAGTACCACTAATAAATACATATGAATAATAAAACTAAAGTACATGAACAACCTCTGAATGGAATCACCAAAATAGGAGAACTCTTCACCTTCTGGCTAGAAGTTGTAACTGTATGATCATACTATGTGGGATACAACTGGTACCTATATTATGAAACAATACATCCACACAGACATATATGTGGATTAGTACTTATGGAATGTACAGTGTAAGTAGGGGTGAATTCAATAAGTAAAACTGGGTTCATATGTAATCTTAAAACATGCATGCTAAGTGTAAGTAGACTCACCAAGATACTGAAATAAGCTTAAAGCTCATATATCTTAAAACATGATTAACCAATAAAATCTGATATGCTGATGAATGACTACACTTAGTTCCTTAGAACTTTACTATAATAATATAAGTAGAAATGAAGCTGGAAAATAGTAAAACATGGGTAATGTATGAATACTGGGTCTAAAAACTACGTGATGAAAATTGTATTATCTAAGAATGCAAGAATAAGTGTATATATTTTATTACACTATTATAAATCTAAAATCTGAAAGATTGAAAGCTGTAAAATTGAATATCTAAAAGTGTGTACACTTTGTGAAGTAAACCTGAACTGAAATTACACTGAATACTGACTTAGACTATGGGAGGTATCATCTAATTGATATGCCTAAATCTGACCTAATAGGGGTCCAACCTGTAACCCTCATTGGGAGGGCGTCAGTATCGTGCTATGTTTACTAACAGTGGTTGTGTGGATCCACTCAACTGGCATCCCGAAGGACTTGAAGCCATTCCTAAATTGGTAGGTGGCCCCAAAGAGAATGTCAATCCTAAACTGGCGGGTGACGTCTCAGAGAATGTCAGTCCTAAATAGGCAGGTGACATCTCCTAATCCTACAATGGCTAGTAGTTCTAGAACATAGGGACTGCTTTTATAGACCTAGACCTAACTGGTAGGCAAGCCCATCCATAGGTTCCCTCAGTGCTATGTCCTACTCCCAACTGAATTGACACTAGAATCATAAACTGGTGCATGCATAGATAACCAATAAGATCAGGTTATGGTATTCTAAAAATAATAGTGCATATAGATTCTGGGGTAATTATTAGCATATAAACTGATAATACTCATCATGATCATGGTGTTCTAAATATGATATTAAAAATATGATCTGACTGACTTGTTACTTGAAAAATGGACATCATGTAAAACTTGTAGGTATTGGGTATCTATAACCCACTAGCACTGAATTCAAATAATAAAAAAGGCATGGAAAAGCTTCAAAAGACCATAATCAGGAATTATTCTACAAAATCATTCTCTTTGGCTTTTAATCAAACACATGAGGATTAAGGCTTTAACATTGGGATGCTTTTAAACATAATGAGATAGCTTGGTTACATGACAAAAACCATAATTTGAGGATTTATCATGCAATTACCTTGAATAAAGCATGGGAAACTCAAATTTATAGCATGAGGAATTCAAAATCTTTTATGGAATCACGCATGGGTAGAAAGGAATTAAAAACACCATAAGAACATGAAATTTAATCTTTATTGAACTTATAAAATACCATCATGATAAAAATTCATTCTTTAATTGAAGGAAAAGGGTTTGTTTAGGCTCCATGGGTGAAAGGGGACCCATGGATGAACTCCCACATACCTTAATTTTATTGAATTGTGAGGAAAGATAGAATCTTGGAACTTGAATGATGAAATTGTGAAAGAAACTCTATTCTTGATATTTCTTGAAGATTGATTAAACTTGGAAGCTTGAACTCTTATATTTCTTGAAGGAATCTTGAAATTGAAGCTTGAATCCTTGTGTTATTGAGACGAAAGACTTGAATTATTGTTCTTGGAAAAGGGAAGGATTTTTATGTGAGTTGTTGTGAGGAAGATGCGTAAATAATTCCCCTTTTTGAGTTATAAATCATGCTTGGACGACTGAGTTGAAGGGAAAGGACTAAACTTTCCCTTGGCCTCTTTTTCCCGTGGAAATCATCATCATAGAATGAACCCTTGTAGGGTTGACTAGACATCGTGACACAACCCTTTTTCGGGTTGAATAGCCATTGCGGAACGGGGATATCTCAGTGTGGGGATATTGCGACCCCTTACAACCACTCAAAAAAAGTCTTAACTTTCACTCGGGCATCTGATTAAAGCAAAATTGGTATCATTTGAAATCTAACTCAATTATCTATAATTTATTGGGTTTTGAGCTGAAAAATTTACGTATATAAAAAGTTATACATGTTCAAAGTAAACTCTTGTAGAATTGAATACCAAACTTTAGACGAATCAAAGGCTCTTAGCTGAACTTTGTTCTAAGTGATTCCTATGAACATTTTTAACTTCTAAAGCACTTTATACACTAGGATATAGATCATGACACGTGTATTCAGAAGAACATCATGGGATTAGAGTTAACACCCATAAGAATTATGCTTCATAGTCTACCCAAAAAATGCAGGGTGTTACATTATCTCCCTTTTGGAATCATTATTCCTCAAATGAGACTGGTTAGACTGAGAATACTAAGGAAACTGAGATCATATTCTGAACATGCATGACTTGGAATATGATTGCTTAACTGAGTCTGAGCACGATATATGAATTGAAATAATTTCATGAATACATGCAGTGACATAAGAATGGTTATAAGGCCGAGATACAAATGAGAGAGTCAACTTATGAGTACCCATTACCTCATGTTGGAGCTAGTTTAGTGAAGAAAAAATGAGAGGTTTAAGACATTAAACTCAGGGTATTATAACATCCCCCTCCCCCTTGGGATCATTCATTCCCCAAATGATACTGACTTGGCTAAAATACTAAGGAAAGACTGAGATGATGCACGGGATACTTACAAACTGAATCATGACTTAATATTTAGAATTTAAAACATAGTGCATGAACTGAAATGAATTCACAAATTACATGGATGGAAAAAAATTAGCTCTTAGAATAGCCATATTCATGAGAATTTGGATAGTAAAACTACATGGAAAGATGGAAAACCATAGGAACTTGTTTGACTGAATTGTACTGAAAGATTTTACTCAACTGGAGTATTTCTTCAACACATCCTAAAAGGTTCTAATAAGATTAAAGAGCAAAGTATTCTTGAGCATGATCTAAGTGAGATACCTGAATAAGGAATCACAACATGGCTACAACTCTATAACATGGAACATAGACCTATGAAACATAAGATTCAATAAATTACTAGGCCTTAGGCAATGCAACTGCCAAATTAAAACTTAGCCTCGCTCCTCAAATAATCACATGGGTACATATTACTACTCCATCAAAAGTTTGTTTTAAGCTACATACTCCAACTATGTTTAAGCGTAACTCAAAATCACATGAAACTACACATAACAACATAGTGCTAGTCAGAAACATGAATCCAATATCTCATTCATTTTCACTACTTTTGGAAATATACCCTAGACATCACATGATTCTCATGACAATAAGTTGACCCAAGGTAACCCTCTTAAGCCTGCTAACAACCTTGGAATTCATAATGATGATGAGCTTGACATAAAAAATCGAAAAATACTAAATAACTGTCTTAACTGAAACTGAATTAATATCTTACTGAAAGTCTTAAACTTGAAAACAAACTCTGTTAAAATTTGAAAATGAAAAACAGTCAGACAAAACGCTACTTCAAACTAAAGAGCCACTGGGACAAGCCCCAGCTGACTCAAACTGAATGAAAACCAAATGACTAAAATACTTCACTATCTTCAACATCTAGTAGAATGGTCCCTCGAACTATAAGGACTCACCAATAGCTGGGATATAGGTGGAGATACTCAAAATCAATTACGCTGCTGGAAATAAGCACCAGGACCTATATTATAAGAAAATGTAGCACATAAACATATATATAGATCAGTACTTCTGGAAGGTACTGAGTATGTGGGGTGAATTTATAAATAAAATAATAACTCAATTTGTACATCATATTTTCATAAAATGCATGCTAACTATAAGTGGCTCATCTCTAGCTTGAATAAAACAAAGCTGCAAAATCATAATCAAGAGTAGTAGTGAATAATAATAAACTTTGTGAGCCATAACACTTAGTTTCTGTAAGTTGTAATGCATGCTAATTGTAGGTGACTCTCTTGAACTTGAATAAAAATAAAAATTGAAAATCATAAGGCATGACAAATAACGCATACTGAATAAATCGTATAAGTCACACACTTAGTTTCTAAAATCTTTACTTTTAATCTTTGTTAGAGAGGTTCTTCTAACCGATATACACCATATGAGCTATCATGATTTCCAACTTCTTATTCCCCACAGGGAAAATCTCACATTAGGAAGATTCGTCCTACCCTTGCCATCAGAATAGAACCTAAGTTAGAGTGATCATTATCTTAACCCACTATGGATATTAAAATCCTACGGTGGCACATAGTTCTGGGAGCCCAGAAGGTCAAATTAAAAATCCTTGAAGTGAAGATGTCAAAATAAGGCTAAGTCTTTAACACTTAGCTAAATTTTTAGGCTTTAAGCCTCTTATGCAAGCACTAGGAGACGAAATAGACTACATCTAATATGAGTTATTTCATCTAATCTCATGAATAATTCTTATTACCACTTTAACAACTACATTCTATCTCTTACTAGGAAAGTTACTAACACACAATGCATTTATCCATCTATATACAAACATGACATTCAAGCCTATCTTCAATCTTCCTTCACTCTTATAGCCTTAAATAAAACAAGCATAATATAAGCTTTCCTTAACATAAAATATTTACTCTCTTACAACTAAAGAAATTACTCATCATCACTATCATTTCATAAGGAGAATCATTGAAAAGTTAGAAGATAATATCCTTAAGCATTGAAGGATACTATATGTAACTTGACACTTAGCTAAGGCTTGAGGAATAGAGTATCAACATCATGGATTCATAAAAGAGATCTAAATTAAGTGCATAAATGACATAATTAGAATTTTGATGGTCATTTGGAGTGTAACACGAGTACCTAGAATGGAACATACTATAAAGCATGGGTACATCAGTCATGAGCTGCATGACCTGAGTTCGGAGTTCATAAATTCATGGAATATAATCCGTACTGGTGAATGAACTGGAACTCCTTGTACTAGGAAATGGAAGCGTACATGATTATTTACTATGTTGAACTATGGTTGAGCTGATATGTAAGACATGAGTAGATATCTGGAAGACTGAAGTACAAAACTTTGAACTAAGATATCAAAGGGAATAGGCATTTTGCTCTCTTACTGATGTTCCACAACATACTTGAATCACTACTAGAATCTGAGAGCCTGACTTGGTTACTTGTTGTATCATCCCCTCCTTAGATTTAAGCCATCATTCTAAGTTGGTGAACCGCTTAATAAAATCTAACAGAACTACAACCACTTTACTCTAGAGCCCGAGGTATAAAGAGACACACAATTACTAAACTCCATTATAATATACAACCACTAACTTTCTTTAGCTTATGCAATCATCATCACAAACTAACATCCTTTCGACACATATTTGCCTTACTAAATACATAATCTGCTTCTCTTCCTTCATAGACTACTAACGTCACATCTCTTAACTCATAACCGCACCATCATACTTAATTTTGAAACAACAAACTTAAGTTCTTTCATACACAATTTTAAGCCTACTGATTCACCTTTCATACAACTAGCCTTATGGATACAAAATCTACTAAAT
This sequence comes from Capsicum annuum, assembly GCF_002878395.1. NCBI lineage: Eukaryota > Viridiplantae > Streptophyta > Magnoliopsida > Solanales > Solanaceae > Capsicum > Capsicum annuum. The sequence continues at coordinate 33,603,389 of NC_061122.1, forward strand.
CTATATAAACATCATACCTACTTTACTATTGCTAATCTTCTACGTTCATACTTTTAACTTTAGATCACATACTGTCATAGGATTCTGAGAAAGGATCTGAGGCGCATCTAACTTTAGCTCAATTCATGATTTTCATAAACATGGAAGAAGTCCTTCAAACTTTAGAAAATATAGTTACTGATAGGATACTTTTTTAGTAAATATGCAATCCCATAACTGTTTGTAGGGACTTTCTGAGAAAACTCTAATTGTAAAGACTTAAGCTTCACTATTTCTATTACCATAAAAATAAGGCAGAGTTGACATGAATGAAGAAAGATGAGAATCAGTATAAATTTCTTAGAGGACACTTCTACTGCATGATTTGAGACATAAAAGAAGGGAAACATTTCTTAAATACCCTGTAGCCTCATGAAAAAAAGTAAAGACATCTCCGTATCATCCTGCAAGACTCTATTAGACATGACTTCATAGACACTCTAGGAAACTTGAACTCTGGTCTCTGATACTAAGTTTGTCACAACCTGAGACAACCCCTTAATCGTAAAATGGTGCTTAGAACCAAAAGTGATCCTAAGCTAGCCCATGAACAGGTGTGATACTTTAGAAACTAATTTAGAATATACATAATAGCTAAGATTACAGTGGGGAAGCACAATCATGGCATAATCTAGATAAATATCATACAAATAAAGTTTACAATCTGATTAAACTGAGGAAAAGAACTCCAATTACATGACTGACTCTGATAGACATCTATGAAGCCTCTACTATACTGACTATAGATAGCTGGGATATACCTCCAACTACCACTAATCAATACTTATGAATACTAAAAATAAAGTACATTAACAACATCTGATTGAAGTCCCCAAAATAGGATAACTCGTAACCTACTGGCTGGAAGTTGCAAATGTCTGATCATGATGTGTGGGATACAACTGGTACCTATATTATGCTATAATGTAGCCACATATATGTATATATGGATCAGTACTTTTTCAATGTACTGACTAAGTAGGGGTGAATGTACTAAGTTAAACTAAGTTCATATGTGATCTTAAAACATGCATGCTAAGTTTAAGTAGTCTCACCAAGAGACTAAAATAAGCTTAAGGATGATATATCTTAAAACATGATTAACCAAAAAAATTTGATAAGCTAGTGAATCACTACACTTAGTTCCTTAGAACTTTACTTTTATAATATAAATAGAACTAAAGCTAGAAGATAGTAAAACATGGGTACTGTAAGAATACTGGGTCTGAAAACTACATGATAGAAATTATAATATCTCAGAATGCAAGACTAAGTGTATATCTATTATGTTTTTGAGATAAATCTAAAATCTGAAAGACTGAAAGCTGTAAAACTAAATATCTAAAAGTCTGTACACTTTGTCAAGCAAACCTGAACTGAAATTACACTGAATACATATTGAGACTGTGGAGGGTATCATCTAACCAACATGTCCTAGTCTGAGCCATTTGGGGTCCAACTTGTAACCCCAGTTAGAAGGATGTCAGTATCATGCATTGAGTAGTAACAATGGTTGCCTGGATTGACTCAACTGGTGTCTGGAAGGACTAGGGAGTCAGTCCTAAACTGGTGGGTGACCCCTAAGAGAATTTCACTCCTAACCTGGTGAGTGACATCTCAAAGAATGTCAGTCCTAAATTAGTGGGTGATATCTCATAATCCTAAATTGGCTATGTGGTTCTTGAACTTAGGGACTGCTTTTAAGGACCCATTCCTACGTCCACTCGGTTCTAAGTCTACTCCTAACTGAACTGACAAAAGAATTATAAACTAATGCATGTACTGATAACTGATAAGCTAAGGATATGGTATTCTTAAAATAACAGTGCATACAGATTCTAGGGTAATTATCAACATATAATCGATAATACTCATCATGATCATGGTGCTCTGAATAGGATACTAAAATCATAATCTGATTGACTTATTTATTGAAAAATAGAAATCATGTAAAACATATAGGTATCGGGTATTCATAACCCACCAGCACTGAATATAAATAACAACAAAGGCATGAAAAAGCTTTGAAGGGCCATATGGGGAATTATTCTAAAAAATAATTCTCTTTTGCATTTCATCAAACACATGGGGATTAATGCTTTAACATTGGAATGCTTTTAAACATGATTCGATAGCATGGTTACATACAAGAACTATAATTTGAGGATTTATCTTGGAATTCACTTGAATAAAGCATGGGACACTCAAATTCATATCATGAGGAATTCGAAATCTTAAATGGATTCACGCATAGGCTGAATTGAATTAAAAACACCATGAGAACATGAAATTTAATATTTCTTAAAGGACTCTTGAAGTTGAAGCTTGAATCCTTGTCTTTTTTATAGGAAAGACTTGAATTATTGTTCCTGGAATAGGAAGATAGACAAATAATGCCCTTTTTTGAGTTATAAATCGTGCTCGAACGGCCAGGGATAAAGGGAAAGGATTAAAATTCTCCCTGGCCTCTTTTTCCCATGGAAATCACCATTGTGGCACGACCCCTAGTCGGGTTAACTAGCCATAGCAATGTAACCCCTGGTCGAGTTGAATAACCATAGTGGCGCGGGGCTATCGTGACCATTTACTGCCTCTCACAAAAATGTACAAACTTTTCACTTGGGTATCAAATTAATGAAAAATTATTGTTGTTGTAAGTCTAACTCAATTATCTATAATTTGGTGGGTCTTGAGATGAAAAATTCTATGTATATCAAAAGTTATACATATTCAAAGTAGACCCTTGTAAAATTGAATACCAAACTTTGGACGAATTAAAGGCTTTTAGTTCAACTTTGTTCTAAGTGATTCCTAAGAAAAATTTGAACTTTGAAAGCACTTTAAAAACTAGGATAAAGATCATGACACATGTATTCAAAATTAAATCATGGGATTAGAGTTAACACCCAAAAGAATGACACTTCAAAATCTAGCCCGAAAAATGCGAGGTGTCACAAGTTAACTGACTTATTACTTAAAAATCTAAAATCATGTAAAACACATAGGTATCGGGTGTTCATAATTCTCCATCACTGAATGATCATAAAATATGATATCGACACTTAAAACAGTAGCATGGAATCATGGTTCAAATATCCAAAACATGAACATTTCACCAAACGAGTGAGAATCATGAACTTAAACATGAAAATGTGTTTAAAATTAGGGAACAACATGATTACATGGCTAAATTCATAATTTTATATTGTAACATGAACTTACCTTGAACATGACATAGGAAATTGTAGTTTAAAATATGAATTAGTCTAACCTTTCAAGGAATCATATGTGA
>NC_061122.1:33609719-33623622 GCF_002878395.1 Capsicum annuum
AATTTAAAGTAAATCTTGATGCTCACTTATTATGTGCATATATTATGCTCACCAAGTGCTTGATGAATTGTTCATGTGAACTAATAAGGGAAAGAAATCATGTCATGCTAGCTTATTTGGAAGTTATACCATGCAAGTGTTTGATAACATGTCTTTATAGATGCATTACTAATTCAATGAGAATGTTTATGCTAAGCAAGATCATGTAATGCTTTATTTTCATACTATCAAGTCTTGGGGGTATTTAATACCCGATAATTTAGTATTATCCCTATAGACAGTGTCAATTATAGAATAATCTCAGTCACGTCACAATCCTAGTACTTTCAATCAGTTACAGGACTTAGGAAAACTCAGTAGACCCAGTATTAGTCCAGTCTAGTTTAGTACTTAATTCAGACCTCAATAAACTCAGTCAGCTAACTGAACTCAGTAGTATTCCATCAGTCCATGGAATCCACTGAACTAAGTTCAGTTGAGTCAAACTATAATATCAGTAATAGTTCAGTCCAACCTAGTACAGAATAGAAATTAGTTCAGTGTCTATTTATTTAAGAGTAGGATTCAACACCGAGTGAACCTAGGGATAGGGGCATCCCTGCCAGCAGAGGGTTTGACCCTTAGTAGCAATCCCTGCGTTACAGAACTACATAGCCAATATAAGATAAGATATCTTCCTGCCAGATATTATGAGGGTTGATAAATCTCATTCGAGTTATCCTGCCATCGAGGGTTGACGAAAGAGCTTCCTGTCAGAGAGGGTAAACACATAGCTTATCTCTACCCGTGGTACAGTATTGATACCCATTCAACTAGGGTTACAGGTTGGACCCTAATCTATTCAGAAAGGGGCATATCAGTTAGAAGATTACCTCACACAGTTTTAGTTTTAGATTTAGTGTCAGTATAGAACTCAGTTTAGTTGTACAGATTTAAGACTGTCAATTATAGTCACTCAGCTCAGTCCGGAAAAACTATAGTTCCATAAAAATCATAACTGTCAATAAAGTCATTCAGTTATCAGTAATGCAGTATCATTAAACTCAGATATTAGTTAATTGATATTCAGACTCGGTATTCAGTGTTATCACAATCTCAGTTACAATTTACATATTCATGCATGTACTCTTATTCAGTTATACTTTTATTATTCAGTTAGCACTGTTCATAAATATGATTCCATGCATCCTATCCTACCTCACTGAGCATACCAGTACATTCAAAGTACTGACGTATACTTTTCTTTTGCACTATGATGTCTTACATCATAGGTTCAGATGCACGGGCTCCAAAACACCCTTAGCAGTTAAGATTATCAGTAGATAAAGTTATTGGTGACTCCTCATTATCTGAGGACATGATTTTTTTAGAATTTCATTTTATTTTCAGTAGTCAGAGTTAGTTGGGGACTTGTCCCGTCAACTCCACAATTCAGACAATTTAGAGGCTTTTCAGACTAGAATATTTTTAGACAGTTGTTCAGTTGTTCAGTATTAATATTCAATTTTGGTATTGTGTTAATATATTCAGTATTAATTTTAGAATTGAACCTTGTGGCAAGTTTTTGCCTAAATTCTGCAATTATTACAGTATTATTACACAGTTATAGCAGCAGGTAGCGGTCATGATTTAGCGTCTAGGGTATAAACTCGGGGTGTTACAAACTTGGTATCAGAGCCGAAGGTTTAACAGATTCCTAGGAAGTCTAAAAGCCACATCTAGTAGAGTCTTATGTCTGTGTGTATTGCACATTATACTTATAGATAGGAGACTACGAGATATTTTAGGAAAAGTTTCCCTTTTTGAGTATTCATGACGTGTCAGTGAGCATGAGCTCCAGTTAAATTCTCAGTCTAATCCTTTCTCTTATGTTTACAGAATATGCCTCCAAAGAGGACTAAGGAAATAGAAAATGGAAGAGGAATGGGAGACCAGTCAGAACTCCATCCTATCTAGCTAGATCCTCTGGACTAACATGTCTCTCATACTGAGTTCAAAGCATTCTTCACCATCTAAGCTCATTCTGTGGTAGCCCAGAATAAATGCCCAGCTGCCATCCCGGCCAACCCAGTGTCCAATACTGTTGCTTCCAGGATTTGAGACTTCACCCAAATGAATCCTCCATCATTTACTGGGTCTAAGTCAGATGAGGACCTGCAGGAATTTCTTGATCAGGTGTAAAAAGTTACTAATATTATAGGGGTGACTGTTGTTGAGAGTGCTGAGTAGGCCATATATCAGTTATAGGATGTGGTACACTCATGGTTCAAATAGTGGAAATCAGAAAGGGCCACAGATACAGGGCCTAGAGAGTGGAAGGAGCTTGCAGTTTCTTTTCTGGATAGGTTCTTTCCCTAGGGTTGAGGGAGGCGAAGGTAATAGAGTTCATTAATATGAAATATGGAAATATGATGGTACAAGAGTATTCTCCCAAGTTTACTCAGCTAGCCCGATATGCCCCGCATATGGTAGTAGATAACAAATCTAAGAAAAGTAAGTTTCTGTGAGGGGTGTCTAGCGACGTAGTCAAGGAGTGTAGGACCACAATACTGATTAAGGATATGGACATATCAATACTCATAGTTCATACTCATTAGATAGAGGAGGTCAAGAATAAAGAGGAGAGGGAGAGAAAAATAGTGAGAATAGGTATTTCAACTTCACTCTACCTAAGTTAGAGGGTGGGAATCATTCTCAGTTTTACTCAAAATCTTTATTCCCTAGTGCTCCTATGCTAAAATTCAAAGATAGCAACAGAGATAGGGCATTAGTCCCTAAACCCTAAGGTAGTGTTAGCAGTGCCCAAACTAATGCCCTTTGTCAAAAGTATAGCAGAAACCACCAAGGTATATGTAGAGCGGGCAGTGATATGTGTTTCGGATATGGAAAGATAGGCCACAAGGTCAAATAGTGTCCTTAGGTGGGTTCACAGAGTCAGTAAAGCTGTCCCCCAGCTCAGTTCAGTCGCCCGAATTAACAGGGTGCCTCTTCCAGTGCTACTAGTAGGCAACGCCCAAACAGACTCTATGCTCTTTAGTATCGACAGGATGAAAAAATTTCTCCTGATATGGTCACTGGTATGTTGAAAGCTTATCTTTTATATGTTTACGCTTTGCATGATCAAGGAGCTTCTTTGTCCTTTGTTACTCCATATATAACAGTTGATTTCAGAGTCAGTCCCAAAATTCTAGTAGAGCCTTTCTCATCGCAACCCCAGTGGGTAAATCCATTATAGCCAGGCGGGTATACAAGAAATGCTCAATTATGAGAAAGTCACTTTAGCAGACTTAGTCAAATTAGAGCTGACTGATTTTGGTCTTATTCTCAGCTTGGATTGGCTTCATTCCTACTATGCCTCAGTAGACTGCAAAAATAGAATTGTTCAGTTTTAGTTTCGAAATGAGCCCGTCCTAGAGTGGAAGGGTAGCACTTCAGCACTTAGGGGTCAGCTTATTTCTTACCTTCAGGCTAGCAGTCCCCAACTAACTCCTTCAACTGTAAATAAATAAAGTTTGAAATAATAAGAGTAAACTGAGACTCGTCCTCAATAGAAGAAGACTCACTTCTACTGCGCTGACTATAACTGAACTGCTGAGGATATGCTGGATCCTGTGCCTCTGAACCTATATTGTCAAATAAAACACCATAGCGCAAATGCATCTATACAGAAATGTACTAAGTATGTAGATGGGGTAGGCTAATGCAAGGGTTCATGCATGCACAATATCTAAACTGAATAATAATGAAAATGCTGCATGAGAACACATACATAAATGCACAGAACATGAACATAATCATCGCAACTCTAGATACTAAAACTCGAATACCACTTTACTGTAGATTGAAACTACTACTGACACTGTGATGCTGAATCACTGACTCATCTGATATTTACAACTGAGGATATGGATGTGCTTACATCAAGGACTAAACTCTGAGCTTACTGCTTTTGAGTGACAGAATTAGAGATTAACTCTGTTAACAGATTATGCCAGAAGCGATTATTAATGATAAGAAGTATGATCATGTTCAAATCTAACAATAAGAATACTTATTAGATTAAAGGATCTGAGATGGACATCAAGCCTATCTGATGAGAGATCTCTAGATATAAAAATAAGAATACTCAACATGGTCTGAGACTGAGATCAAGCCTATCTGATGGGAGATCTCTAGCTATGATAACAAGCATCTGTATATGAGACCAAGCCTATCTAACGGGATGGTCCATGAATCAATGAAACTATCTGAGTTCTTTATAGAGATGGATTACTGTATTTGACAGTCCAGATTTTTTATGATAGATACTGAAACTGCAACTGTGGCCAGTAGTTACTTAACCAAAATTCCCCAACCCACCATAGGTGGGGTCCAACCTGTGACCCCAGCTGGAAGGGTGTCAATACCGTGCCACGGGTATAGACCTCTTTGGTCAAGACTCTTTAATGGGATGACCCTCGCAGAAAGTCGGCCTGAGGCAATATAATAGTCAAATATCTCTAATGGTGACAACCTCTACTGATGGGAGACTCCTATATCCTGTATTGGCTACGCAGTTCTGGAGTTCTGGGATTACTCCTAATGACTCGGCCTATCTGACGGGAGAGCCGTCATTCCTTCCCTCGATCGGTGCTAGCTTCTACTCCTATCTGAAAGACTCTGAACTGAAATCTCAACTGAACACAACTGAAATGAACTGATGCTGATCATGTTTCTCAAAATATCTGACTGACGATGTAGAGCTTGAATAGATTACTCAAATCACTACTAATATTAAAATTGAATCACTTGAATACAATTAGATCTGAGCTGATTATAGGACTGAGGCTAGATTATTAGCGATACAGAAATTACAGAGATAACTGAGATTAATGATCTTTCTCAAGTTCTACACTTTTTTGAAGATACAGAGTTCTATAGTCCACTGAGTTCTGAGAATCATGGCTGGACTGGAGTTATCGAGAAATTGAGACGGGCTCTAGACAATAGCTCTATTGTCGGGTATAAATATAACACCCTTATTTTCTGAATTGAAATTCTACACGGTGCTCATGACCCCGAAGGACCACAAGCTAACCCATGACTTATATCTATACATGTACACTGGATAATATAACATGAAAATGCAAAAACATATACTGAATGGCCATAAGGTTCAAATCTAAATAAAATATCTAATAAGACAATGTTTGAAAATAGTATATCAATACCAAAACTAATCTAAAATAACTGTCTGACATGCTATAGTCCGGAAAGCCTCTAAACTGTCTGAATAAGGAGTTGATGGGACATGTCCCCAACTAAATCCATCTAGATACTGAACTAAAATAGTAAATAAAGCAATAATCATATTGTCCTTGAATGAGAAGGACTCACTACAAACTCTGAACACTGGAATGCTACTGCTGATCTGGACCTCGTGCCTCTGAACCTATGGTGTAACATAAGAGAAAGCACCATAGCACAAATATATCAGTATGTCTGAATATACTGAGTATACAAGTGAGGTAGGCTAAATACAAAGGGTTATATGCATGAACAATACTAACTAATATGGACGTGAGAATACATACATGCATACATAACTGTAACTAAACTCATGGTGATACTGACTACTAGTCTGAATACTGACAACACGAGTATACTAATACTAAGATACTGAATTGATGAACGACTATTTCTGACAGTTCAAATTATGAAGAACTGCTCTGGTTAACTGTATCTGATAGTCCTGAAGCTGAATACTGATATCATGAATTCTGATAACTGATATGACTGATACATTAGTTCAGAAAATTGATATAACTGATATAACTGTGATGATCGGCCTAACCAACGTAACTGATACTGAGTGACTGTATCTGACAGTCTAAGTTCTGATGGAACTATCTAAGTTCTATTTTATATGGAGTAACTGAATTTAAGATCAGTCCTATCTAGCGGGTGATCTTTAAATCTGATGATTCCAATACTGTTTAACTATAGTTGAGATCAGTCCTGTCTAATGGGTGATTTTGAAGTCTATTTATAATGGTAAGGATTGATTGTCTCTAACAGTACTGAATCCATACGACTAAACTGAGTTGACTATATCTGACAGTCATGAATCTGTAACTGAAACTGTGGGATGTATTCATCTAACCGAAATGCCCCAAGCTAAGCTTACTGGGGTCCAATCTCTTCCTTGACTGGAAGGGTGTCAATACTGCACCACTGGTAAGGAAAATATGTGAGCAACCCTCATATAACAGGTAACTCTAGTGACAACGGTGGGAACCCTCATTTAATAGGTTAAGCCACCTCATCTACCCTCATGTAATAGGCTGCAATGTTCTAGAACTTAGGGATTTCTTTTAAGGGTGAGTCCCCATCCCTTGGATCACTCGGTGCTGAATCCTACTCCCATTTGAAAGACACTGAACTAAATAACTTGGATGAAATGAATAACAGAACAGAGTTGATTAGGTAAACTGATACTGATTAACTAGATTGATACTAGTGGTATTGTTTAGCGGAGCTAAACTAAGTTTACTGGATTCCAACGACTGACGAAATGTACTGAGTTCTGAGGACTGGTTGAGAGTACTGAATTTACTGAGATTGACTTTATATACTGAGGTTATAGATATTACTGAGTACTGAGGTCACTGATATTATTGAACTACTGAGATTACTGAGGTTACTGAGCACTGAGATTACTGAGAATACTGAACTACTGAGATTACTGAGTTTTCCTGCGTCACATGACTGACTGAATTCTACTGAATCATGGCTTGATTTTGTATATCACGAAACATGAAATGGCTCTAGGCACACAACTATATTTTTGGGTACGAATACCCCCAGGACTCGATTGAAGGAAACAGACACTACATGACTGACTTGATCATAAGATTGGAGTCCATAATTCACATTGTCATACGTAGGGGATATTATACTTCATGTATTTATTTAACATCTGAAACATGGTAGGGGAAAGCATGGATATATTTTATGTACATAATTCATATCTCCATTATCATACATGCTTCATACCACAACAATAACAACACATAAATAGCATAGAAATCCATATTGAAGTGTACAGCTAACATGGACTTATCATTTAGATATCATGTAATCATGTAAATATGAATTTCTAGCATCCTAGGCATTTTATCAAACACCTTGCAGGCATTCTTTAAGGCATAGGTGGATTTCATATTTACCTTTGGCAGCTAACTACTCTTATCAGTTCAGAATACATGCACCATCTCCATGATCAATCAAAATAAACTCAACTGTGTCTAATATTTAAAAACAACCATGTAACTCACAAGCATCTAGATATGGAAACAATTTCAGCAATAACAACCTAGCACATACCCAAATTACATTCTCCGAATAAAGCAGTCAATAGCAACATACCTGGTGTGCCCTCACAACAAAGAAATCCCTTTTTCACTCAGATTCACATGTATTAACATAGGGATGAGCTTAAGACTCACTCTCAAAACAAAGTTCCAACATTGCGCATCAAATACCATAGGCTTGCCGTTATAGTTAGTAACAAAGTCTTCAGATAAGTCAGTAAGGATCACTATAGGGTTTTTCTAAGCATGTAATGTAGGCTAGGATTGGTATGATATACAAGGGAATTTCATAGTGACTACACCTCCTTGGCACTACATTAACTCACGGGGTTTCAACTTTTGACCTTATTTTCTTCCCTCTTTTATTTGACAGGTATTCTTAGTATGGGTGTTTTATGTTCAAGCATTAGATTAACTTTTTCAGTTTTCTCTTTTCCTATTTTATTTTTCACTACCCCCAACTTGTTATTTATTTTCCTTGTTTTACCTCTCTTCGTACTCATAATGAATCACGCACCCCTATAGTAGCCACCCTCAACTTAGGCTATTTGCCTAAGTCAAGGTGCACAGTGTCCAAGGAGGACCAGGGCCAAAATAGGTTTATTGTGATGTGATGGGAAGATGAAAGGTGCAAAACAAAGAACTAGACTATTTAGGCTCAAAAAGGGATCAAAGGATATTATTCACATTTAGATGGTCATTTAAGCTAAACTGGGTTAACATAAAAAATGTCCTATGATCCTTTCCTAACGCTTATCTTATGACTATTGGTATGACTAACTGGGCAAGTTCTAGATTCCACGCACAATGGGAACTGAGTAAGACCTTACACGCACATGGCACCCAAGTATATAGCATATCAATACTCATCCTTTTCATACATTCGTTTTCTACAGGTTACTTAGTTTCCACACTATTGCCACAAACAAATACACAGTGGTCACACCAAATGCACTTCAAACAGTTCAAAGCATATCAAACCATTGAAGAGGTACTTATCAGTTTTAAAAATCAATAAATATATATCAACTACTCTAGATACTTATTTTTCTCTAGTTAACCACCATACAAAACAAAACAAACACAATACGCCTAAACATGTCAGCTCTACTACGAACAAGACTCTGGGAAAAAGAGGTACGAAAACAAAAAATCCAGGAGGATATCACACCTACAAGTAGCTCCACCCTTAATTTAATATCAAGCAGTGTTCCTAACGCGTCAATCCAAAACAAGAGAGTTAGAAACATACCTATGGCACCATGGGTGAGAATATCTGATGCCAATCACACAATACAAATACAAACAACACAATACCTTGGGTTTCCTCCCAAGAAGAGCCTAAGTTAGTATCGCGGCATGACTCAACTCAAATTTTTCCTTCATCTTGAGGATATGAACTTCACCCCCAACTTAGAGTCCATCTTCTTACCTCGCTCATAAAGAGGTGGTACAAAGATTAAGAAGCCGAGTAATGGATGATGCATGGTAACCAACTCAGATTTAAAGCGAGGTATGTTTTTGTGTTGCTTATCAAGTGTAAAATAAAGAATATAGGATTCTTGTTCCTCATCTTCACAGTCTTCAACTATTTTAGATGATTCTACAGACAAGATATCATCTAAACATAATGTGGAAAAATGCTTCGAGTGTGGCCCAACAAATCCTACTTCAAAATTTACACTATCCTCTACACACTCACTTTTATTCATCTTCTCAACATTTTTACTTTGAATTGGGCTAGAGTTTTCATAAGAGATTGGCTTGGTTTCTTCTTTTACCTCTAGCACCATTTTCTCAATCTTGTCATCATCCCTCATGGTTGGCTCAGTTGGTTGGGCAATCTACAAGGGTTGATCAACGTCAAGCTCATCATCAGTATAGGAATCTTGCTCTTCATCGTCACACTCTTCTATAATTTTAAATGTTTCCACAGACAAGATATCATCTAAACATAATGTAGAAAAGTGTTTTGGATGATTGACCTCGATATCTATCTCTTCTATCCTTTCTCTTCCCTTGTTAAATTACCTAATGTCTTAATATATGTAACATATGTTATCATTCGTTGTGTCTATACGATCCAACACTAGTTGAAGCATAGCTTCAATGTCACTCTTTGCAGTGCTGCATTCTTCTTTTTCTTAACCATAAGACCTGTCATACCCATAAGAAGAACTAGAACTTAGGTTAGCCCCATAGGGGGAGGGGGGCATTTGGGTAATCACTCCAATGTCCATCTTGACCACCACATAAAGAACAATTATACTCCTGGTAGGCTGGAGATGGTGCACGCATCTCTCTCTGGGGAGCATATCTACAATCTTAAAAAAAGTGGGGTCCATCACTATATGGACATGGATCATCCAGATAAGATCTTCAACCATCAAACATACATTCATTTTGTGATGAAATAGTAAGAAATAAACAAAAATAAAAAAAATCTACCTAACACAAGAAACAAATAAAATCACAAACAAATATTCACAAGTTTGAATTCAAACAAGTAAGCTAAATTTCTAAACTAACTCAGCACGCCAAATTGTTTCCCGGTAACGGCGCCATTTTTCATAATGCTCAACTTACACCTCAAATTAGTGTAAGGCAGTTGTGTAAATATATTTACCCAACTTTGGAGTCGGGGTCCAATCTACAGGGAACAATGTGAGTGGCAATTAAGCTAATTTGAAGCTATAGCTACAAGTTCAATACAAACAAATGGTACGAAAATATAAAATTAAGATGGAGGTTTTGAAAGTATCAAGTAATGTTGTCACTTAAATATTAATGTTTGTAATCAATATAAATGGGAAACCAGAGCTATGTTCACCAAGGGTTTCGGTAATTGACAGATACTAGGTAATGCTAGTGATTCTCAAAATAATTAGAACAGTAGAATATCCCTGACAATTATACTATCAAACTTATCTCTCGACCTCACCAGACAATTTATTATCTAATTCTCTAAAACTTAGATAACTTATCTATTGTCAATAGGATGTTATCTCTGGTAGATTAATCCAGTTACGGCACACAAGGTTGGTAGCTTCCAAGTCCCTGTTGATAATTCACGTCCTTTAGTCTATTTCTCCGTTATAAGCAAATAAAAACTAAGGCATAACCTAATGTTTGCAACCACTAGATTTCAGTTAAAACAACAGAATTTCAAGATGTTCCACTACTCTTTGAATCCATTAAACACCTAGTATCATATCAAACCCTAATCCATCCATGCCCTAACCCCAATTAATGGAATTAGCCACTCATGATTTCATGAATGAAATCATAAGTTGAATTCATAATGATAAGGATAACTTACGATTAGATGGAAAACAACAAGTAGTTTCTTCGATTGAATCACAAGGTATAAACCCAAAAATAGTTGATAAAAACAAGAAGAATAATTTATGTAAGAGAGCAATCTTACGTGCCTCTCTTCCCTAGGTAATTCCTGATAGATAATGAAAGATCATCCATATAAAACCCTAAAACAAGTCTTTAAATAGTAAATCCTAAATGAGGAAATAAAATTAAAGTTTCAATTTTCTCTTTGGTTTAGATGACGATGCTTTTGATGGCGTGTCAGATTCCTAATGACGTGTACGAGATGTCGTCAATGGTTCTACTGAATTTTTATCTTCTACCTAATCAGATGAAAATCCTAATGGCGTGTTGAAAATCCTGACGGCACGTGAAAACTGCCATCACATCTTCACTGGAAATCAACATACTCTGTCTCTGGTTGACGATAATTTTGACGCCTTGTGCCATATTTGACGACCCTTTCGAATCACCGTCATATTTCCTCTCAACTCTTCAGGTTCTGTCTGAGCTTCATGACAAATTTGATGGCCTGTCCCATGTATGACGGTGCTTCAGAATTGACGTGAGCTACACTTCAGCTTATTTATAGCAGATGTCATCCGATTTATTCTTCTTTCCTTTGGTTTCCTCCCCGATCACTTATGTTTCCATTAACACACTAAAACTAATCAAAAGTAATGAAAGTTACTTAAGACTTTGCAATTATTCAGAGTTAAAAGCTTCAAATATGTTAGCATCAGCTCATACATCACAAGGTCTTCTATTCAGCACTGCAAGATTCTTTTTCTTTGTCCTTTGGATTCTCCTTGAGTCATGAAATCAACTTTGTAACCTTCTTGATGAAAACCCAGGCTTGGAAGTCATTTGATTGGATAGAGATGCTGAACCTGTTATTCTAGTAAGAGTAATAATGTCCATTAAATTATAGTGGTCTTGTGGAGGAATGACCATCTTGAAGAAGAGCATAGAGAATTTTATAATTGGTCGTTTGATCTTTCCTCACTTAAGATTAAGCAACACTTTTGGTGATACTTTCTCTGATACTAATTGAAATTCCAGAGTAAGGTGAATTGAAAATTTTCTGTGAGTTGACTAGTGACCTCTTTCATTCGACTCGCCTGCAGATCAGTGCACTTCACAAAATAAATTAGATTTAGCATAATTAAGCAAATAAATAGTTAAATACTAAATAAGGACACAGAGATTTATCCTGGTTTAGAACACCTATGTGGTGCCTACTTCTAGTCCCCTTGGGTTTCAAAGTTTTCTTAAATCATTTAATATCGGGCTCGAGTACAATGATAGGAAACAAGTTCTGAAGACTTATTTTGCTCTTCAAATCTTATGACACAACTTCAGTTGATGTTACAAAGTTGACTCGATCCTAATATTTATATAACAATTGCAACTAAAAATTTCAAAGCCTTATAAGACTAAGATTGAGACACTTTAATTTTTTCTGGGAAGTTGCATGACCCAAGTCCATCTTCAGTCTTTTTCTTTTATTTGCTGCCATTTTTCATAAGGAAACCTAAGAGATTTCTTCCCAATCTGGGATTTGAATTGATTCCTTGATTGAGGGATGGCACCATAATATATGTTCATTTGTGGTACAAATTACAATAATATATGTTCATGTAATTGCTTTATGTCCTAATTGATTTGGTCTGCCGTGATTCTGGGATTTTGATCCTTCATCCATTTCAAAGATATTTGATTGATTTGCCTGCCATATTGTTTGAATGTTGTGATCCTCCTTTTCATGATTGGATATTCCTCTATTTTTGGAGCTGGTTCCCTTTTTTGTTTCTTTGTTGAGTTAGTCTTTTTGGTCCTCCATATCTTCGAGTGAGATACTTATCAATCTTCTAATATCTTTTTTCTTCTTTTTCTTGATCTTGATTGATCTAATTTTTTCATAACTTTTGGGGATAAGAGTCTCCTTCCATCTGTCCTCATTGTGACTGATATACTTGGATTTTGTAGATTGTAAATTGATGTCTTCAAAATTTAAAAGTCCTCAATATCCTACCAAGATACACTGGTTAGTTTGTCATTATTTAAACGAAGATTTAGGAGGCTAACATATATGTGGATCAGTACTTTGGAATGTACTAAGTAAGTTGGGGTGAATTCAATAAGCAAACCAATATCATACATAATCTTAAAACATGCATTCCAAGTGCAAGTAGACTTACCAAGATAAAGAAATAAACTAAAAGCTAAAGTATTTTGAAACATGAGTAACAAACATAATCTGATAAGTTCGTGATTACTACACTTATTTTCTTAAATATGTACTTTTGTAGAATAAGTAGAACTGAAGCTGGGAAGCGGTAAAACATGAATACTATAAGTAAATATCATGTAAAGATGAGCATGCTGTAAAATTGAACTAAGGGTCATGTATGGATACTAAGCATGAAAATCATAAACATGTAAAATTGAGAATGCAAGACCCAGTATAACATGTACTGATAGTATCTAAATAACTGATATATGAATAACTAAATAACTAGTGTCTGAATATTTAGTCATGCAAAAAAAACTAACATACTGTTAATACTGTACTGAGACTGTAGAGGAGGGGGTAACATATAATCGACATGCCCTAATCTTTGTTAATAGGGGTCCAACCTGTAACCCCAGTTGGAAGCGTGTCAGTATCATTTCATGGGTACTAACACTGGCTGTGTGGATCAACTAATCTGGTGTCCCGAATAACTAGGGAGTCACCCTCTACTAGAAGGTGCTCTAATGAGATATGCGTCAACCCTCAACTGGAAGGAAGACATCTCAAACTTATGCTGGCAATGTAGTTTTGGTACTTAGGGACTACTACTAAAGGACAGACCCTTTACTGGAAGTTGAGCCTCTATCCCTGGGTTCACTCGGTGCTAAATCCTACTCCCAACTGAACTGACAATAGTATTGAACTGAACTAAGTTTAATTGAACATTATTTCTAATACTACTCATCATTACATTAAATATCCAAGTATAATGATAAGATTCATGGCTTATGTCATGACCCACGACTACCCCCTAGTTGTAACACGGTGCTTAGGACTACAAGTGATCCCAAGCTAACCCATGAACTGGCATGATACTTTAGCAACTGATTTATAATATACATAATATATAACCCTATTATGTGTAAACACAATCCTAGCATAATCTAGAAAAATATAATATTGATAAAGTTTACAATTTGATAAAACTGAGGAA
>NC_061122.1:33626622-33631492 GCF_002878395.1 Capsicum annuum
GTAGTGAAACCCAAATCTAATTTAAAACAATCCACGAAGCCTCTACTGAATCGAATAAACTAGTCTATTTAAATTGGGAAAAGTCCCCCAGCCAGACCATATAACAACTTAAACTACCATACAAATAAGATGCCTTTTGAAGTAAGGGAGGCTCACCAACTCTGACTATCTAGGAAAAATCTACTACAGAGCTGGGCTACGGGACTTTGCCTCAGAACCTGTATGGGAAGGGGGTTGATACTTAGAAAGTACTGGTAAGTAGAACAATCCAAAATGACGTATGATTCGTGTAAAATAATTGAGGACATTTAAAAATCAATTTAGCATAGTATATAAGTAAAACACATAGGCATAACTCAAGAGTTTCAAAAAATTCTTGTAAATTATGAACTCAACTCTTCACTTTAGTTTTGAGCTAGATGATACACCTTAAATTTCTGAAAAGTACCTCACAGGCTATATAGGATCCACCCTTGACTCGGTGGCCAAGACCCCAACCTAGGTTTACCGCAAGAGTTAGAGTTTCTTATTCTGATATGCCAAAAGGGGAACAAGACCTGTTTATAATTCCTATCTCGGGTCATAATAAACCTGCATCAGCAAAACACCATTTTGGGCAATGAGTTATCTGAACTCATGCCTTCTTTGGGTAATCATCTAACTTTCTTAGAGCCCAATTTTAGCTTTTTTAAAAAACATATTTCAGGCATATAAACAATTTTTTTCTTATTATGTTAAGGGACTATCACAACAGGGTATCGTCATACCAAGACTTGCAAGTCAATCATATTATACCAAATTATATCCACAACCCTTCTCATTCAAAATTATGTAAATGACCACCAAAAGATTTATTGAATCACATGAAAGTTCTTATTATCAAAAACATATGAAACTTATGTGAACACACTCTCTTTTCAAGACTTTAACACATGGTGGTCAATTCTTTCATTAATCACATTCAGTTTCTTCATTAGGAAACCATATTATTTAGAATAGAAATTACCTCTTTGAAATAAATATGAAACAACAATGTATAATAATCAAGAGGCATTTAAAACTCAAGAATTATCATCAATCAAAAAACAACCCTAATATTACAAACACATAAATCTTATGATTAAAAAGGGGACTTACAATTTATGCTCTCAAACCCATTTCACAATTCGTAACATGTTAAGACAACAAATTTTATCACAAGGAAGGAAATTTCTTAAATCATGCTCATAAATCACTTTTCAATACCCATACTATGTATGCACATAATTATAAATCATGCTTATGGAAATACTTCAAGACAAATACATACTTTCATCTAATTGGGTTCATGATGCATGCTCTTTAAACATTTACCTAAAACTCATTAAATATACATAATTATATATCTTTTAAACTTATTAAAATGGTAAACTTACAGCCATGAGATTTAGGATACTACCACATACCTTTTGACGAAGAAACATCGAAGAGAACCTAGGGAGATTTGCCTTTGGAGATCAAAATACTCAAACCTTGGGTGGTTTATCGTCTCTTGCTTTTGGGAAGATGATTTGAGGATTTTGAGAAGTGAAATAACGTGTGTTAAGACCTAAATTTCATCAATATATAATTAGGAACGATTATATAATAATAAAAGACCTTATTTCCCTTAAAATAACTCAAAATAGAACACTTTTTGATGCTTGGGAAAGGTTTGGAGGCGCCAAGCCAAAGTAAACCTCTAGGTTTGTGGTGCATGGCCAAAGCAAACCTGAGGTAGCATGCTTTGGAGATTGCTCTGCGACACAGGGACATCACAGTCCCTGGACAGGGTACCACTCAAACACTCGTAACTTTTGACTTCAAAATTAGATTGACAAACAGACAGTGGTGTTGCAAAGAAGAGTCAAAGATATTTAATTTGATATATTATGGGCCACATAACTCCTAATATTCTAGAAGTAATGGTCGCTGGAAGTTGACCTAAAGAAAATTATCAACTAAAACTCAACCTAATAAGAAATTTCTGAACTTAACTTTGGGCTAGGAGACTTTTATGACGTATACTCGTCTCCAAAGATGTTCTCACACTAAAGAATTGTTATTCACACTTATTTTCAACTAGAAACCATTTTTTTTGGGGTCTATATACATAGGAAAGACGGTTCAACGCTAACCCAAAAAAGCGGGGTATTATAATTTTCTGTCTGTTTGTTGGTTATACTATTATCGGTCCTAAGTCAGGGTTCTACCGGAAATAGGCTCTCTATTTCATTAAGGTAGTGGTATGGACTACGTACACTTTATCCTCTGAGACCTCACTTTACGAGATACACTGGATATGTTGCTGTTGTTGTTGATTGTATAAAAGTATACTGTAAAATAATGGATTGTTTTAGCTTGACCTTATAAAAAAGACGTATAGAGTAAGAAATTAGAGTAAGATAATTAAGATGAATAAATTAGAGTAAGAGAACTAAAATGAATTTGTAAAATATTTAAACTCTAAATTGAAGTTCTAAGTTGGCTTTACAAGTTAATAAATAAAAATCCTTTTATGATGGTTTATTTTAATGATTTCCTTGACCATATAGTGGAATGATAATAAAATATCGAGTTAGATTCTTTCTAATTAAATATAATTCTACTTGTGATAGATCATCAAATGTAATTAATGAAAAATACTTTCATTTTTCTTTTACTTTAATAACTATAACTATGTCTAAGTCTCAAATAAATTAAATATATATAATTTTTCACCAGTTATACTTCTCCAGTTAAATTCTTTATTTTTCATTAAACAATCAACATACTAGTAGATCTTTGCAATTAATATAACACTATAACTTTTTCATAAAAAGACATTCAGTCTATGTAGATTTCTCATTACAAACACAATATATAGGTTAATTAATATGACTCCAAGCTATGAATTAATTGAAATTTTCGCTTAATGCTAGCATGAAAAATATTTAAATTTTGTTTTTGAAGATTATAATAATTGCTTAATTTTTGAAAAGTATGAATTTAGTGTAACTAAGCATATTAAAATACGATAATTGACTGCTTGCCTATGGTGATGCCTGAGAAGGTCAAGAATCAAGATGAATCAAAAGCTATATATATATATATATATATATATATATATATATATATATTGGTAAAAAGCACGAATACAATTAAATAAATTTCAGTCACTAATTTTAATTTATGATAAATGCCTTAATCAAATTACAAATTTTTCATTTAATAAAATGAATACAATTATAAAAAAGGAGAGTTGCCGATCTACTAGAAAAAAAAATATATCTAAATGATCTAAACTAAGTGCACCACAATGGATTTATTAAAAGAAAAAAGGCGTAATATATACTTGAAGTATTGAAAATTAGGTCTAGTATATCCTTCTTCTACACTTAATCTCTAAAATACTATTCTCATTCACATATAGGCTCTGGGGTGTACACAGATAGATGGATTCAAAACTTTTAAATACCAAACTAAACTATTTGAGTTGAATCTTTAAATTTATAAATAAAATCAAACTAATGAAATTTGTGTGTTTCAACCTCAGTTTTTTGGTTTTATTTTGGTGTTTTGGAGTTTTTGGATTTTTTCGTTAACTTGTACTTCAATATTTCTTAATTCATAGCAAGATAAAACTATCTTAGGTATTTTTTTTAAATAAAAAATATTAAAGGAGTAATGACAGTAAAATATTCAACAATAAATAATAACGAAATCGTATAAAATAAATATTGCACATCAATAAGTTAAATAAAAATATTTATAATTTAAAAATATTAAATTATGCTAAAATAAGCCTAGTAAATATTAATTGCATGACTAAATATTAAATAAAAGAATAATTTTAGGTTATATATTTATATGAAACTAAAGAATGGATAACCAACATTCTTATCACTCCTTATGTTATAATTCAATAATTTTGTTAGTAGTAGTATTTATTTGGACTTTATGTGAGTTATTAATATTTATAGAGTATAAAATATAATGGACTATTCAAAATTTTAGGTTTAAATTGAAATAATATGTTGAAAGATAAAAACAATTGAAAAAGTTTAAGGAATATTCATAATAAACACAATTGAAAAAGTTTAAGGAATATTCATAAATAAACATCATAATAAATATTTATATGTAATAGATACTTTTAAAATTTGTAAATATAATATAGGGTTGTTTTGGTTCGGTATTGACTCTTTTTACTAAAACCCAAACCAAACCAAACCAGTTGTAGATAGGTTTTCTTGTTCAACACCAAATCAAGTCAATTCAAATCATTAGTCGAATTTTTTTTATTTGATTCAATTTATGGTTCGATTTTGTTCACCCTATAGGATTTATTTACCCTTTCACTTAACAAAAAATTTTAAAAAATAATTAATCTTTTTATTTAATATGTATCAATTTCTTATTTGTTGGAATTCTAATATCTTAGAAACTTAATAGTACCTCAATCCATCCCGGATCCTACTTACCATCCAAGATGCTTATTTTTGGATTTATGTCTGTGGAAAGTTGATGACTCTTTGATAAAAAATATGCTAGAGTTTTTTCTTGAGAAAGAACTATTCATTTTTAGGATTAAAACCATTTAACTTAGTTGAACCATTTTGTCCAGAAGTTGATTTGATATTCCTAGATTTTTTATATCTATATAGTACATCGAACCCCATGAATATGACATGAAATCTGAACAATATGAGATAAGTTGCTAATGATATTCAAATGATAGATAGAACAGCTTCTCATTGACTCCCACTAATCCAATGCTATAAGAATTATAGAAAGGAATATAATGGAGAAGGAAACCATGATTTGATTGAATACCTGCACTAAGGTAAACCTATCATCAAACTAATTATAA
>NC_061122.1:33634492-33638204 GCF_002878395.1 Capsicum annuum
CACATATATAAAGCCTCTATAATACTGACTACAGATAGTTGGGACATTCCTCCAACTACCACTAATAAATACATATGAATAATAAAAATAAAGTACATGAACAATATCTGAATGGAGTCACCAAAATAGGAGAACTCTTCACCTGCTGGCTGGAAGTTGTAACTGTATGATCATACTAAATGGGATACAACTGGTACCTATATTATGAAACAATATATCCACACGAACATATATGTGGATTAGTACTTATGGAATGTATAGAGTAAGTAGGGGTGAATTCAATAAGTAAAACTGAGTTCATACGTAATCTTAAAACATGTATGCTAAGTGTAAGTAGACTCACCAAGAGACTGAAATAAGCTTAAAGCTCATATGTCTTAAAACATGATTAGCCAACAAATCTGATAAGCTGATGAATGACAACAGTTAGTTCCTTATAACTTTACTATAGTAATATAAGTAGAAATGAAGCTGGAAAATACTAAAACATGGGTAATGTATGAATACTGGGTCTGAAAACTACGTGATGGAAATTGTATTATCTAAGAATGCAAGACTAAGTGTATATCTTTTATGATACTATTATAAATCTAAAATCTGAAAGACTGAAAGCTGTCAAACTAAATATCTAAAAGTGTGTACACTTTGTGAAGCAAACCTGAACGGAAATTACATTGAATACTGACTTAGACTATGGGAGGTATCATCTAATAGATATGCCTAAATCTGACCTAATCGGGGTCCAACCTGTAACCCTCGTTGGAAGGGCATCAGTATCATGCCATGTGTACTAACAGTGGTTGTGTGGATCCACTCAACTGGCATCCCAAAGGACTTGAAGTCATTACTAAATTGGTAGGTGACCCCAAAGAGAATGTCAATCCTAAACTGGCGGGTGACATCTCATAGAATGTTAGTCCTAAACAGGCAGGTGACATCTCATAATCCTACAATGGCTAGTATTTCTAGAACATAGGGACTGCTTCTATAGACCCAGACCTAACTGCTAGGCGATCCCCCATCCATAGGTTCCCTCAGTGCTAAGTCCTACTCCCAACTAAACAGACAATAGAATCACAAACTGGTGCATGCAAAGATAACTGATAAGATCATGTTATGGTATTCTAAAATTAATAGTGCACATAGATTCTGGAGTAATTATTACTTGAAAAATGGAAATCATGTAAAACTTGAAGGTATTGGGTATCCATAACCCACCAACACTGAATTTAAATAATAACAAAGGTATGCAAAAGCTTCGAAAGACCATAATCAGGAATTATTCTACAAAATCATTCTCTTTGGCTTTTAATCAAACAAGTGAGGATTAAGGCTTTAACATTGGAATGCTTAAACATGATGAGATAGCTTTGTTACATGACAAAAACGATAATTCCAGGATTTATCATGGAATTCCCTTGAATAAAGCATGGGAAACTCAAATTCAGAGCATGAGGAATTCAAAATCTTTTATGGAATCACGCATGGGTTGAATGGAATTAAAATCACCATAAGAACATGAAATTTAATCCTTATTGAACATATAAAATACCATCATGATAGAAAATTCATTCTTTACTTGAAGAAAAATGGTTTTTTTAGGCTCCATGGGTGAAAGGGGACCCATGGATGAACTCCCACATACCTTAATTTTATTGAATTGTGAGGAAAGATAGAATCTTGGAACTTGAATGATGAACTTGTGAAAGAAACTCTATTCTTGATATTTCTGGAAGATTGATTAAAATTGAAAGGTTGAACTCTTATATTTCTTGAAGGAATCTTGAAATTGAAGCTTGAATCCTTGTGTTATTGATAGGAAAGACTTGACTTATTGTTCTTGGAAAAGGGAAGGGTTTTTATGTGAGTTGTTGTGAGGAAGATGGGCAAATAATTCTCCTTTTTGAGTTATAAATCATGCTTGGACGACTGAGTTGAAGGAAAAGGACTAAACTTCCCCTTGGCCTCTTTTTCCCGTGTAAATCACCATCATGGAATGAACCCTTGTAGGGTTGACTAGAAATCATGACACAACCCCTTTTTTGGTTGAATAGCCATTGCGGCACGGGGATATCTCAGTGTGGGGATATCACGACCCCTTACAACCACTCAAAAAAAAGTCTTAACTTTCACTCGGGCATCTAATTAAGGAAAAATTGGTATCATTTGAAATCTAACTCAGTTATCTATAATTTATTGGGTTTTGAGCTGAAAAATTCTACGTATATAAAAAGTTATACACATTCAAAGTAGACTTTTGTAGAATTGAATACCAAACTTTAGACGAATCAAAGGCTCTTAGATCAACTTTCTTCTAAGTGATTCCTATGAACATTTTTAACTTCTAAAGCACTTTATACACTAGGATATAGATCATGACACATGTATTCAGAAGAAAATCGTTGGATTAGACTTAACACCCATAAGAATGATGATTCAAATCCCTTTTGGAATCATTATTCCTCAAATCACATTGGTTAGACTGAGAATACTAAAAAAACTGAGATCATATTCCGAACATGCATGACTTGGAATATGATTACTTAACTGAGTCTGAGCATGATATATGAATTGAAATAATTTCATGAATTCATGCAATGACAAGAGAATGGTTATAAGGCCGAGATAGAAATGAGAGAGTCAACTTATGAGTACCCATTACCTCATGTTGGAGCTAGTTTCGTGAAGAAAAAATGAGAGGTTTAACACATTGAAACTTAGGGTATTACAACATTCCCCTCCCCCTTGGGATCATTCATTCCCCAAATGATACTGACTTGGCTGAAATACTAGGGAAAGACTGAGATGATGCACGGGATACTTATGAACTGAATCATGACTTAATATTTAGAATTTAAAACATAGTGCATAAACTGAACTGAATTCACAAATTACATGGATGAAAAAAATTACCTCTTGGAATAGCCATATTCATGAGAATTTGGATAGTAAAACTACATGGAAAGATGGAAAACCATAGGAACTTGTCTGACTTAATTGTACTGAAAGAATTTACTCAACTGGAGTATTTCTTCAACACTCTTTCTAAAAGGTTCTAATAAGAGTAAAGAACAAAGTATTCTTGAGCATGATCTAAGTGAGATACCTGAATAAGGAATCACAACATGGCTACAACTCTATAACATGTAACATAGGCCTATGAAACATAAGATGCAATAAATTACTAGGCTTAGGCAATGCAACTGACAAATTCAAAGTTAGCCTCGCTCCTTAAATAATTGCATGGGTACATACAACTACTCCATCCAATGTTTGAGTTGAGCTACTTACTCCAACTATGTTTAAGCGTAACTCAAAATCACATGAAACTACACATAACAACATAGTGCTAGTCAGAACCATGAATCCAATATATCATTTATTTTCACAACTTTTGGAAATATACCCTAGACATCACACGATGCTCATGACAATAAGTTGACCCAAGGTAACCCTCTTAAGCCTGCTAACAGCCTTGGAATTCATAATGATGATAATCTTGACATGCAAAATCTAAAAATACTAAACAATTGTCTTAACTGAAACTAAATTAATATCTTACTGAAAGTCTTAAACTTGAAAACAAACTCTGTTAAAATTTGAAAATGAAAAACAGTCAGACAAACCGCTACTTCAAACTAGGGAACCACTGGGACAAGCCCCAACTGACTCAAACTGAATGAAAACCAAATGACTAAAATACTTCACTATC
>NC_061122.1:33641204-33780286 GCF_002878395.1 Capsicum annuum
ACAAACTCCTTATTTCCACTATGTGACAAGCACATAGAAAAGATATGACAAAGTCTAGGCATTATAGTCTAAAATAGCATGATACAGAGCTAACTAATCTATACCTAAAATAACATCAAAATCAACCATATCTAAGATAATCAAGTCAACCCAAGCCTAACGACCTGCAAAGGCAACCACACATGATGGATACACCTAATACACTACAAAAAAACTCTTATGGGAGTAGAAACATGAAGAGTCATAGAAAGTGGCTCACATGCAACATCAATCCACAAGCAAAATATGTAGACATATTGGAGAATGTAGATCTAGGTTCAAATAACATAGAGGCATATCAACAGCAAATTGGGATGATACTTGTAACAACTACATCAAAAAATTTAACTGGCCAATACTCCACCCCATATAACATAGCTTGTCAGACCGGCACTGTGTAGAAATTTCTTTAAGCTTAGGATTCAACTTCTTATCACACAAGACACTTGAAGTAGGCCTACATTTTAACCATTCTGCACCAATATAGTTCGTGACATCCTCATCAATCTCACCATTCCATTGAATCATAGATCCAAGATAATTTCAACTCTTCTTCTCCTAAATGGCCTGAGAATCCAGCTTCACCACCACATCAGCCTCATGTGATAAATCACTAAACTTACACTCCAAGTACTCTCTCTTGGTCCTACTCAACATAAATATTTGGACTCAAGTATCTGTCTCTAAAACTCCAACTTATCATTAACACATCCTCATGCCTCATCAATCTGTGCAACTCATCAGCAAATAACATACACCGAGGGACTTCCCCTTTAATATGTCGCATCAAAACAACATAACCAAGGCAAATAAAAATAGGTTTAGAGTCGATCCCTAGTACAACCTTGACAAAATAGGGAAGTTCTCTGAATCTCTTTCTATCATCCTCACTTTAGTCTTCACACCGTAGTATATGTATTGAATCGACCTAGTGTACCCCATGGTCACGCCTCTAACCTCCAAGCACCTCCATAAAATTTCCCTAAGGACATTGTCATACACCATCCCAAGATCAATGAACACTATATGCAAGTCCTTATTCCTCTCTCTAAATTGCTTTACTAATCTCCTCACGAGGTAAATGGCCTTAGTAGTCTAGTGACCAAGCATGAAACTGAACTGATTCTCAGAAATAGTCAGATCGTCCTCATCCTCCACTCTACCACCCTTTCCTAACCATTCGTAGCTATTGCCACCCTTTCCTAACCATTCATAGTATGAATCAATAGCTTAATACCCCTATAGTTATTGCAACTCTGAATGTCCCCCTTGTTCTTATACAATGAAATTATCATACTCCATCTCCAAGCTTTGGGAAACTTCGTTGCCCTAAAAATAATATTAAACAACCTTTTCAACCACTCTAAACCTCCTCTTCTCGTTCTTATTCAAAAGTCTAAAAAATTTTGTCTGGCCTAATAGCCATACCCCGATGCATCCTATGAATAACCTTCTTAACCTCCTTCTCCTAAATACGCCTATAATAACCATAATCATGACACCCCTCCGAGTTATCAAACCCCCTCATCGCAATTGTCCCCCTCATCATTCAAAAGTCTATGAAAATAGAATTTCCACCTCTTCCTAATGAGGGTATCCTCAACTAGTACTTTTCCATCCTCCTCTTTGATGCACTTCTGTAACACCCCAAAATTCCAAGATAATATTAGAACCTTGATTTAAGATCATTCAAAATAAAACATCATGTTTTAGTAGTTTTATCTATGATTTGGACAATATTAAGGCCTCAAGTAACTCTCAGCTCATGGCCAAGTCAAAACCTCTATTACCGATTTACTTCTGGTGAAGTATTTTGCTATAGCCAACATAAAATGATCCTAAATTTTATATTTATGAGAGATTTTGATCTCAAAACCAATAAAAACATATATAAATTTTATCATCTTTCAAATGCCACCAATTTTTCCATAATTCGATATCGAAGTAAAAAGTTATGCCCAATTTACGACAAGGGTATCTGTTTGTTAGGGAGCGACGACCTCGCTGAAGGACCGCCCCACCAGAGATGTCCCATCAAGAAATACCATCTCCCTTAATCACCAAGACCAAAATTTTGTAATTTTGGAACATTTACAGTGACGGTTGGTCACGGGAGTGAAGATCTGTTGCCCAAACCATCAACTGGGACATCTCTGCACTATTATAACATTTTCAAAGGGGTTTTTAGATCTTTTGTTACTCTTTAAAACCCAAAATTATGTTGTGTTAAACTATTATAAGGATTAATATAAATCCAAAACAACCCCAAATCCCTCATTCTCAACTCAACTTATGAAATTCTCAAATAATATGCTATTTTCTCTTCTCCAAAGCAAGAAATTAGGGATTTTCATCTCCAAGTCCAAATCCTCAAAAAATCAATCCAAGAATCAAGAGTAATCAGGTATGCGGGTATTCAATAAGGATCTCCTTTCATCCTCATTCCCAAATTGTGATTTTGTTCGTGAATTTTATGATCTTCATAAACTAGGGCTTTACCCAAACTAGTACTCCGAGTTTAAATTAAATTCCCGATGATATGTTTGTTACTCATAAGTATGTTTTAATGGTTATTCATGGTTTCATAGGCTCATATCATATCATTCATCTATTCTCCAATTCAAGCATGCTCTACATAATATTAGTTAAGATTTCAAGTATATGATCAAGCTATATGAGTTTTCTCTAATTTCATCTGCTTATTTTGTAATTAAATTGTGAATATAGGTTTTCTCATAAGAATAGTGTCTTCCCATATTCAAGAATCATGAAATTCTATATTATTATCAATTGTTGAATTTTGGGATTTATCCAAGAAATTCCCTACTATGATTAACTTTTAATATTATTATGTTCAGTTCCATTAGTCAGAGTTGGTGGGTTGTTAAAATCCAATATTTAGGAATTTAGATATACATCAATTTACATGCTTTTGAATATTTCAGATTACACATGCATTGTTATTTTTAGAATACCATGACTTGAGCATATAAGTTATCAGTTCATATTTCATTTTATGCTTCAGTGTTGTTCGGTTAGGAGTAATATTTATCATTGAGTGAACAGAGGGATGATGGCTCCTCTGTTAGTTAGGCAGAGACAATTAGTAGTAGTCTTTGAGTTCCAGAACTACATCGCCACAATAGGTTATAAAGGGTCACCCTTCAGTTTTAGACTTGACACCCTAGTCCTTCAGGACATAAGTTTAGTGGATCCACGCTAGCCATTATTGGTACCTTTGGCAAGGTACTAGCACCCTTCCAACATGGGTCACAAGTTGGACCTAAATTAGCTCAAATTAGGGCTTGACAATTATTGTTAGCTTCCATAGTCCTCAATTTATGTTCACTTATGTTTCACTTCAGACATGCATAACCTTGTATTTAGTTATTCAGTTGTATATGGTACATATTAATAATTAGTCATTGCATCAGTTCACATCTCATAATTTTAGATCCTGTATTAATACATAACCCTCGGTACAGTTTTACATCATATTTGACTTTAACTTGAGATTACATATAGTATTCATATTTCTACTAATTTTTAGTTTACCGAAATATTTTAGTTCATGATTTTGAAATTTCACTACACCTTACAGCTTTTATGTACAGACATGTTTTAAATACATACTTCAACAAATGGCTTATGTCCTCAGTTTTAAAGCATGTTTTAAGAATTCATATGACTAGTGCATATCTCACATACTCATTATAATTTAAAATACTGATCACATATTTCTTCTTCCTATACTTTTCATATGATGGAGTTTCAGGTACTTACTACAGGATCATACCTAAGCAGATTATAGCATTCAGATAGCAGGGGATGAGTTCTCATATTTTGGGGACTCAATTTAGTTATAATTCTTGTATTTTATTTTTATATTCATATGTATAGATTAGTGATAGTTGAGGGTCATGTACTTACTACCTATAATCCATATTAGTAGAGGATTCATCGATGGTCAATCAGATTTATTTAATGTACTTTAAGTTTCTCATTCTTTCAGATTACAGTGTTGTATACTTATTACAGTAATGTACTATACTAGCTTATCTTATGATTATACTTTCGCTTAGCAAATTTAGCTTTTATATGCATATTAATTAGTTGGTCAAGTATTATGCCAGTATATGGGTTAGCTTGGGATAACTTGTGATTCTAAGCATAGTGTTACAACTAGTGGATAGTCTCGGATCATGACAAACTTGGTATTAGAGCATACGGTTCAAGTTACCTAGGGTGCCTATAAAGCCGTGTCTAGTAGAGTCTTGCGGAATAGTACATAGATATCTGTACTTTTCTTTGAGAGGCGACAAAATAATTAGAAAATATTTCCCTTCTTTCTTGTCTTAGATTATGCAATAGAGATGTTTTCACATATATAGATTCTTACTTTTTTCCATTCATGCCAACTCTGCCTTATTTTTTAGGTAATAAAATAGGCAAGTTTAAATTCCTACTAATATAGATTTCTCAAACCCCCATAGACACTTATGATATAGAACATGGGTTTAAAAGGATCCCACCAATGCCTTTAAGTTCTAAAGTTTTGAAGGGTTTGATCTTATTTATGAATATCATGCATTGAGCAAAAGTAAGATGTGCCCTCAGATCTCTTCATAGAATTGTAAGTTAGTATGAACTAGAGTTATAAGCAAGAACCTAAAAGTTTAGAATTAAAGTAGGGATAGTGTTGCAATACCCCATATTTTTTCCTAGATTTATTTGACTCCTAAAATGTCAAGGGTTAGCTTCAAAAATGAATAAAAATTGTTGTATGTGAAATTTTCAAGATTTAGAACCTCCATGGTGGAAATAATTGAATAAGCTTTCCATCGATACCAATTTTTCCCAAATTCCATACTCGGATGAGAAATTATGGCATTTTTAGTAAAGCAGTATCCCAATTAGAGAAGCATCGCATAGCGGTGGCTTGTAAAATTACAATTGTCCAATTTCAGTGGACCTTCGAAATAAGACCGCATTGCAGTGAAGCCTTACTTTCCAATTGTCAATTTCCAGTCGCTCACCACAATAGTGGCATGTCGTGGTGATGACCCAATTGGCAATTTAGTAGTGCACCGCGATACCTTCGCATCGCGTAGAATGTCCAGTACCCTATAGTCAAATTCCAGCGAGCCCCCGTGATAGTGGCGCATCGCAGTGGCATACAAAATCAAGAATATCTCCCTTATTCTAGTTCTGATTAAATTTTAAATGGGGCACTTCCCAAGCCCCCAATTCATACAAAACAAGGGATTAAAGCCTATTTTAAGCACTTTATACTTATTTTCATCCATTCTCTCTCAAAGAAAAACCTTAGAGCTCAAAAGCTTACCCTTTAAGAAATCAATTTCCTCCATTGTTCCTCCAAGAAAACTCAAAATTGAGGATTTCTAAATCAAGAAAATCAAGAGTTCATCATCAAAAGCACAAATAGGGATTTAAGTTCAAGCTTTCTTAGAAATTTCATCAATTAAGGTATGTGGAGTTTATGAACAAGGATAAATCTTTCATTCTTGTTCCCAAAACCAAGCTTTTATGTTAAATTTACATAATTTTTAATGATTATACATGAGTTCTGAATTAGGGTTTATACCCATTATTGCTATTTGCAAGATTAGGAGATTTCAAGTGTTCGTGAAGTTGAATTGCATGTCTATTTCTATAGTTCCATGCTTATTGCAGTAAATTTTAGGTTTTCAATTGAATTATCATTACTCTCAATATCAAACATAAACTTTATGATATTTTGACATGAACTTGATGGATGGGTTATTAAGTCCAAGATTATATGTTGATATTTCCAGAAAGAAAATGCTTTAAGCATCCTATAAGCAGAATATTTTAAGATTTTCAATAAAGCTTTAATCTTTCGATCATCATATAAGTTTTGGAATCCACATTACAGATTTATTACAAATTTCATAAAATCAGAATAGTCCACAGATTGAATCAGATAAATGCATAATTGGTTTCGTAATAACCCTTACGCTAGCTTTTAAAGTGGATTTTCAACAGAATGAGCATACAGATTAAAAGGGAATAGTATTTAGCACCGAGCGAGAAGTGTGAGATTACTATGCCCTATCTTCCATTGAACTACGTAGCCAACGTAGGTAAAAATTCTGATTATTTCCATTTCTATATGGATGACAGATATGAATGTGATCACTTAGATTAGGTTATACTCCATGGCAAGAGTATGACACCTCTCCCCAGCTTGAGGTTTTCCCCATAGGGGAATAAGATGTTGGACTTCATGTTATCTCACATAGTTTATGTCGGTTAGAAGAACCTCCCATGCAGAAAAGTTTTTAAGAGAATTCCCTATTAGTAAGAAAAGATTTTAGAAAAATAAGTGTAAAGGCTCACAACTTTACTCAGATTAATCTTTATAGAAAGATACTAGCTACAACTTCAGCTTTCATATTTTAGATATAAAACAGAGTCCTTTCTACACTTAGGCAGCATGATTTATAGATAGATCACTAGTACAACTTTTAGAACTAAATGGTATGACTCACTAGATTTATTAAGTATGATTTACTACTCATAAATTATGATTTTCAGCTTTCAGATATTCCAGCTTATGTGAGTCATTTACCTTTAGCATGATTTCTTTTGCAAATTGATATACTTGTTGAGATAATGTTTTACTTATGTATTCACCCCCTTATACTTAGTACATACTCAAAGTACTGATCCAAATATATGTCTATGTGCTACATTGTCTCATAATGTAGGTTTAGGTGCTCAGTTATAGTAGCGTGAGTAATTTCGAGCATCTTCATCTACATCCCGACAGTTGGTGAGTCTTCATAGTTTTGGGACTTAGATATATAGATTTTTAGCTTATACGATTTACTTTTCATTTTTGGCAGCTCAAGTCAGTTGGGGGGTTTTCCCAGTGGCTCTCTAGTTATTATTAGTAGAGGCTTATTGGACTACTAGATATGATTCAAACATATAGTATTGGTTTTTCAGATATTTTATTCAGATTATTCTTAGTTAACTCAGGCAGTTTTCCATATTTAGCATGACTTTTATGTCTATATTTCCTTATTATGAGATTCAGACTTAGTAGAAGGCAGACAAGGTTATCTTAAGGCTACTCGTAGTCTCGAGCATCGTATGACGTCTAGAGACTAGGTTTTCGGCCATTACAAACTTGGAATCAGAGGATAGGATTTATAAGTGTCCTAGGGAGTTAGATAAGTCGCGTTATGTAGAGTCTTGATCATAGGTGTGAAGCACGCCATATTTTTTAGCAAGGGGCTTCGAGACACTTTTAGGTAATTATCTCTTTCTTTTATGATCTATCATGCTTACAGTATCTTTATCTGCTTTTAACTCGTGATCTTACATAACAGTTTAATCTACCTCCTCGTCTAGGTAATACCCATAGAAATGATAGTTAGCCATCCCATCCAACTTATCCTCTGAATGAGAATGTATCCCATGCTGAATTCAGGGCTTCCTTTTATAAAACCCCACAAAATTTTTAGCTTAATTCAGTCCTTTAAACTTGTTAAGGGGGTCCCAGACTTAAAAAATTCTAGCTAAGTATTTAGATTTAGTGTTATTTTAGCCTTCAAAAGTTGGAAATCCAATTTTACGACCCTTATGACCTTAAAGTATCGATCTTTAGGTTGTTTCATGATCAGGAATGTCTGTAGGTGTTCCTGAATAAGTTTAAAATTTTTTGGACTTCGTTTAAGACACCTTTGGAGTCCTAAACCAGTGAGTCAATGCAATCATGATGCGGTGCATCGACTATCGTATTGATAAATATTTTCCTAGCTCCCAACATTAAATTCTAGTGAGCCATTGTGGACTCGATATGGCGTATTAGCTATCACGTCGATGCCAATGATGTGGTCCATTGGTCTGTACAAAAAGTCATATCCTCAGGGTTAATTAAGTCTTTTTCCCATGCCCTTCAGCCGTCATAACAAAAAATTTATCCCTCTTTTAGCAAGTTATATTCATTTTTTCAGAAATTTCTCAAGAACAAAATCCTAGGTGAATTAAATTCTAATTCATGGCTTTAGATTGTACCATTAATTTTTAAGAATTCACCAACTAAGGTATGTGAAGTGTTCAACCAAGGGTTCCTTCCACCCTTGGAGTCCAACAATCTCTTTCAAATTTCAAGTAGTTTGAATTTATGATTTCCATGATTGGAATTAAATTACATTCATGATTAGTATGTGAGTTAGATTTTTATTCCATAAATTACTATACACTTCATGTGGGATTGATTACTATATGTGTAGATTTGTATGAATCCATGTTAAACCCCTTGAAATTATGAAATTTAAAGTAAATCTTGATGCTCACATATTATGTGCATAGATTATGCTTACCAAATGCTTGATGAATTGTTCATGTGAACTAATAAGGGAAATAAATCATGTCATGCTAGCTTATTTGGAAGTTATACCATGCAAGTGTTTGATAAGATGTCTTTATAGATGCATTATGAATTTAATGGGCATGTCTATGCTAAGAAAGATCATGTAATACTTTATTTTCATGCTATCGAGTCCTGGGGGTATTTAATACCTGATAATTTAGTAGCTTTCCTAGAGACAGTGTCAATTATAGAATAATATTAGTCATGTCACAATCCTAATACTTTCAATCAGTTACAGGACTTAGGAAAACTCCGTAGACCCAGTATTAGTCCAGTCTAGTTTAGTACTCAATTCAGACCTCAGTAAACTCAGTCAGCTAACTGAATTCAGTAGTATTCCATCAGTCCATGGAATCCGCTGAACTAAGTTCAATTGAGTCAAACTATAATATCAGTAATAGTTCAGTCCAACCTAGTACAAAATAGAAATTAGTTCAGTGTCTATTCAGTTGAGAGTAGGATTCAACACCGAGCAAACCTAGGGACAGGGGTATCCCTGCCAGCAGAGGGTTTGACCCTTAGTAGCAATCCCTGCGTTATAAAACTACATAGCTAGTGTAAGTTAAGATATCTTCCTGCCAGATATTATGACGGTTGATAAATCTCATTCGAGCTATCCTACCATCGAGGGTTGACAAAAGAGCTTCCTGTCAGAGATGGTAAACACATAGCTTATCTCTACCCGTGGTACAGTATTGATACCCATCCAACTGGGGTTATAGGTTGGACCCTAATCTATTCAGAAAGGGGCATGTCTGTTAGATGATTACCTCCCACAGTTTTAGTTTTAGATTTAATGTAAGTATAGAACTTAGTTTAGTTGCACAGATTTAAGACTGTCAACTATAGTCACTCAGCTCAGTATGGAAAAACTATAGTTCCATAAAAATCATGACTGACAGATAAAGTCATTCAGTTATCAGTAATACAGTATCAGTAAACTCAAATATTAGTTAATCGGTATTCAAACTCGGTATTCAGCGTTA
Source organism: Capsicum annuum (assembly GCF_002878395.1). Classification (NCBI taxonomy): domain Eukaryota; kingdom Viridiplantae; phylum Streptophyta; class Magnoliopsida; order Solanales; family Solanaceae; genus Capsicum; species Capsicum annuum. The sequence continues at coordinate 33,650,655 of NC_061122.1, forward strand.
TCACAATCTCAGTTACAATTTACATATTCATGCATGTACTCTTATTTAGTCATACTTTTGTTATTCAGTTAGTACTGTTCATACATATGATTCCATGCATCTCATCCTACCTCACTGAGCATACTAGTACATTCAAAGTACTGACACATGTTTTTCTTTCGCACTATGATGTATTATATCATAGGTTCAGATGCACGGGCTCCAAATCACCCTTAGCAGTTAAGATTCTCAGTAGATAAAGTTATTGGTGAGTCCTCATTATCTGAGGACATGATTTTTTTAGCATTTCATTTTATTTTCAGTAGTCAGAGTTAGTTGGGGACTTGTCCCGTCAACTCCACCGTTCAGACAATTTAGAGGCTTTTCAAACTAGAGTATTTTTAGACAGTTGTTCAGTTTTCAGTATTAATATTCAATTTTTGTATTGTGCTAACATATTCAGTATTAATTTTAGATTTAAACCTTGTGGCAAGTTTCTGCCTAAATTCTACAATTATTACAGTATTATTACACAGTTATTGCAGAAGGTAGCAGTCATGATTTAGCATCTAGGGTATAAACTCGGCGTGTTACAAACTTGGTATCAAAGCCTAAGTTTCAGCAGATTCCTAGGAAGTCTAAAATCCACATCTAGCAGAGTCTTATGTCTATGTGTATTGCACACTACACTTATAGATATGAGACTACAAGATGTTTTAGGAAAAGTTTCCCTTCTTTTAGTATTTATGTCGTGTGAGTGAGCATGAGCTCCAATTAAATTCTCAGTCTAATCCTTTCTCTTCTGTTTACAGAATATGCCTTCAAAGAGTACTAAGGGAAGAGAAAAGGGAAGAGGAATGGGAGACCAATTAGAACCCCATCCTGTCCAGCCGGATCCTCTGGACTAACATGTCTCTCACGCTGAGTTCAAAGTATCCTTCACCACCCAAGCTCATTTTGTGGCAGCCTAGAATAAATGACCAGCTGCTATCTCAGCAAACCCAGTGTGCAATACTGTTGCTTCCAGGATTTAAGACTTCACCCAAATAAACCCTCCATTATTTACCAGGTCTAAGTCAGATGAGGACCTACAGGAATTTCTTGATCAGGTGTAAAAAGTTACTGATAATATAGGGGTGACTTTTTTTCAGAGCATTGAGTGGGCCATATATCAGTTACAGGATATGGTACACTCATGGTTTAAATAGTGGAAATCAGAAAGGGCCACAGATGTAGGGCCCAAAGAGTGGAAGGAGCTTGCAGTTTCTTTTCTGGATAGGTTCTTCCCCTAAGGTTGAGGGAGGCAAAGGTGTTAGAGTTCATTAACATGAAATAGGGAAATATGATGGTACAAGAGTATTCTCCCAAGTTTACTCAGTTAGCCCGATATGCCCCGCATATGGTAGTAGATAGCAAATCTAAGAAAAGTAAGTTTATGTGAGGGGTGTCTAGCGGTGTAGTCAAGGAGTGTAGGACCGCAATACTGATTAAGGAGATGGACATATCAATACTCATGGTCCATGCATAGTAGATAGAGGAGTCCAAGAATAAAGAGAAGAGGGAGAGAAAATAGTGAGAATAGGTAGTTTCAACTTCACTCTACCTAAGTTATAGGGTGGGAATCATTCTCAGTTTTACTCAAAATCTTTAGTCCCAGCTCCGTCCTCAACTAGTGCTCCTATGCTAAAATTCAAATATAGAAATAGAGATAGGGCATTAGTCCCTAAAACCCAGGGTAGTGTTAGCAGTCCCTAGAAAAATGATATCTAATGAATGTGTCTACCATCTCGTTCTAGTCTAGGACTCTAGTTCATAAATCCCTACTCTTAAGTTAGTGTTAGTATCATATGAATTTCTAGATGTGTTTCTCAAAGATCTTCTCGGAGTTCCTCCCAAAAGGGAATAGATTTCAGAATCGATCTTCTTCTAGATACTCATCCCATATCTATTCTACGATATATAATGGATCTAGCAAATTGCAGAGAATCAAAAGAGAAGTTAAAAGATCTCTTAGATAAGGAATTTATTAGACCTAGTATGTCCCCATGGGGAAGAATAGTTTTATTTATGCGGAAGAAAGATGGTTCTCTCAGGATATGTATAGATTATAGTAAGCTAAATAAAGTCACAGTGAACAAGTATCCATTTCCCAAAATCAATGACTTATTTTACCAACTTTAGGGTGCCAGTTATTTCTCTAAGATAGACCTCAGATCAGGCTATCATCAGCTCAGAGTCAGATAATGTGACATCCCAAAAATAGCTTTCAGAACTCAGTACCATCACTTTAAATTCTTAGTCATGTCTTTTGGTCTTACCAATGCCCTAGAATCCTTCATAGAATTGATGAACTGGGTGTTCAAGCAGTACTTGGGCATTTTCGTTATTGTCTTCATAGATGAAATTCTTGTCTACTCCCATAATGAGCATAATCATGTATACCATCTTTGAATAGTATTATAGACTCTCATAAATCATCAGTTGTTCGCCAAATTCAGTAAGTAAGAATTTTGGCTTAGGTTAGTAGCTTTCCTCGCCCATATTATTTTCGGCGATGGAGCTAGAGTTGATCCCCAAAAGACCAAAGCAGTGAGAAAGTAGCCCAGACCCATCTCTCCATCAAATATCAGGAGTTTCTTGGGTTTGGCGGGATATTACCGATGGTTCATTAAGGGATTTTTGTCTATTGCATCCCTTATGTCCAAACTAATGCAGAAGAAGGTCAAATTCCAGTGGTCAGATTCTTGTGAGAAGAGTTTTCAGTAGTTGAAGACTCAACTTACTACAGATCTAGCGATGACCTTACCAGATGGTTTAGATGGCTTTGTTGTGTATTTTGATACTTCCAGAGTTGGTTTGGGGTGTGTTCTAATGTAAAAAGGTAAGGTCATAGCCTATGCCTCTAGACATATTAAGCCCCATGAAAAGAATTATCCTACTCATGAGCTTGATTTAGCAGCAGTAGTTTTTACCTTAAAAATTTTGAATCATTACTTGTATGGGGTGTAAGTTGATGTGTTCACTAACCACAAGAGTCTGCAGTATGTGTTCTCTCAGAAAGACCTAACCTTTATCAGAGAAGGTAGTTGGAGTTGTTTAAAGAATATGACATGAGTATCCTGTATCATCCGAGCAAGGAAAATATAGTGGCCGATCCTTTCAGTAGAATATATATGGGTAGTATCACTCATATAGAGGAGAGTAAGAAGAAATTAGCTCAGGAAGTTCATGAACTAGCCTGACTAAGTATCCTCTTAGTACTTTTAGCAGAAGGTAGTGTATAGGTGCAGAGTAGTTCAAAATCATCCCTAGTTTCCAAAGTGAAGGAAAAGTAGGATAGGGATCCCAATCTGGTCAAGTTGAAAAAATCAGTTAGAGATTAAAGAGATGGTATTTTGCATTGTCAGGGTTGACTATGTGTGCCAGTCGTAGATGACTTGAGGAAGTAAATTCTTGTAGAAGCGCATGGTGCACGCTACTCTATTGATTCAGGGGCCACTAAGATGTTTCGTGATTTGTGAGAGATCTATTGGTGGAGTGGGATAAAGAGAGATATTGCAGAGGTTGTGGATAAGTGGTCAACATGTCAGAAGGTTAAGATTGAGCATCAGAAGCCTAGTGGGCCTATGCAGAAGTTTAGCATTCCCACTTGGAAATGGGATAAAGTGAACATGGACTTTATGATAGGTTTGCCTCGTACTCGTCATCAACATGATTCAGTTTGGGTCATTGTAGAGAGGATGAAAAAATCAGCTCATTTTCTACTAATGTATACCTCTTACTCTGTCGAGGATTATGCCAAACACTATATCAAGGACTTGGTCAGATTGGACGGTGTTTCATTGTCTATCATCTCAGATAGAGTACCCAGTTCATCTCTCATTTTTAGAAAGCATTCTAAAAGGGTGTTGGGACTCGAATTCACCTCAGTACAATATTTTATCCTTAGATAGATAGTCAAGTAGAAAGGACCATTTAGAGTTTAGAGAATATGCTGCGAGCGTGTATGATATACTTTAAGGTTAGTTGGGATGACGACTTTCCTTAGATTAAATTTACATACAACAAGAGCTATCATTCCAGTATTCAGATGGCTCCGTTTGGGGTGCTTTATGGGAGGAGGTTTAGATCTCCCATTGGTTAGATTAAAGTGGGTGAGGCGGTAGTGGTAGGGCCTGGCTTGTTATATGATGCCTTAGAGAAAGTTCAGTTGACCAGGGAAAGGCTTAAGACAACTCAAAGCCGACAAAAATTGTATGCAGATGTGCACAAAAAGGATCTCAAGTTTTAGATTGGTGAGTATGTGTACTTGAAAATATCTCTTATAAAATGAGTGAAGCATTTTAGAAAGAAGGTGAAGCTCAGTCCCCGATATGTCAATCCTTACCAAATTCTTAATTATTTTGGAAAGGTAGCTTATGAGCTTAAGTTTCCTTTAGATCTATCTTCAGTCCATCCAGTGTTTCATGTCTCCTTAATAAATAAGTGAATAGGTAACCCATCAGCCATAGTCCCTTTAGAGGGCATAGATGTTCCGAACAGCCTCTCTTACAAATAGATTCCAGTTGAAATCCTTGACAATTAGATTTGCAGATTGAGGAAGAAAAAAGCCCCTCTAGTTAAAGTTCTTTAGGGAATTAGTCCGTTGAGGGAGCTACTTGGGAAGCAAAAGTAGATATGCAAACCAAGTATCCTCACCTCTTCTCCGCAAACTCAGATTTAGCTCAAGGTAATAGTTCTCCTTATGCTTATTCAGTTTCATTCTTAGATTTTCCATAACAATCTTGGTGTCGGTTACTGTTGCATATTCAGTCATATGTTTATGAGTTAGTTCATTTATGTATTCACGCATCAGATATGCATGTTCAGTATGAGAAAATCAGTTTACCAGTAATCCCAGCCATGAATTCATGAATCAACTTAGCTATGTACTTTTGCATCAAATATGCATGTTCAGTATGAAATTCAGTATGTCAGTAATGTCAATCAGATAATCATGTTTCACATGTACATGTTTAATAAGTAAGTTCAGTCTACTAGTATTCTCAGCTTAGTAATGTCAATCAGATACTCCTTTAAGCTTGTTAAGAAGGTCTCAGACTTAGAAAATTCTTGCAAAGTACTCAAACTTAGTGTTATTTTAGCCTTAAAAAATTAGCAATCCAATTTCAAGACCCTTATGACCTTAAAGTATCGATCTTTAGGTTGTTTCATAATCAGGAATGTCCATAGGTGTTCTCAGATAAGTTTCATATTTTCTGGACTTCATTTGAGGCACCTTTAAAGTCCTAAACTAGTGAGTCAATGCGATCTTCATATGGCATGTCTACTATCACATTGATAAATGTTTTCCCCAACTCCCAGCATCAAATTCTAGTGATTCGATGTGCACTCAACGCGATGCATTGGCCATTGTATTGATCCAATAATGTGGTGCATCGATGGTTCAATTTACAATCATTAAAAAGCTGTATCCTTAGGGTTAATTAAGCCTTTTCCCACGCCCTTCAGCCCCCATAACACAAAATTTTGCTCTCTTTTAGCAAGTTATATTCATTCTTTCACAAATTGTTCAAAAAAAAACCTTAGGTGAATTAAATCAAATTCAAGGCTTCAGATTCTACCATTAATTTTCAAGAATTCACCAACTAAGGTATGCAAAGTGTTCATCCAAGGGTTCCTACCAAGCTTGGAGTCCAAGAATCTCTTTTAAATTTCTAGTAGTTTGAAGTCATAATATTCATGATTGTAATGAAATTGTATTCATGATTAGTATGCGAGTTAGATTTCTATTTCATGAATTATTATACGTTTCATATGGGATTGATTACTATGTGTGTAGATTCGTATGGATACATGTTAAACCCCTTGAAATTGTGAAATTTGAAGTAAATCTTGATGTTCACTTATTATGCGCATATATTGTACTCACAAAGTGCTTGATGTATTGTTCATGTGAACTAATAAGGAAAATAAGTCATGTCATGCTAGCTTATTTGCAAGTTATACCATTCAACTGTTTGATAAGATGTCTCTCTAGGTGTATTATGAATTCGATGTGCATGTTATTCTAAGCAAGATCATGTGATGCTTTCTTTCCATGCTATCATGTCCTGGGGGTATATAATACCCAACAATTTAGCTATTCGCCAAGAGCCAGTGTTAGTTATAGAATAATCTCAGTCACGTCACGATCCTAGTACTCTCAGTCAGTTATAGGACTCAGGAAAACTCAGTAGACCCAGTATTAGTCCAGTCTAGTTCTGTATTCAGTTCAGACCTCAGTAAACTCAATCAGCTAACAGAACTCAGTAGTATTCCATCAATCCACAAAATCTGCTGAACTCAGTTTAGTTCATTCAAATAGTAATATTAGTAAGAGTTCAGTCCATCCTAGTATAGAATAGAAATCAGTTTAGTGTCTATTCAGTTGGGAGTAGGATTCAGCACCGAGCAAACCTAGGGATTGGGCATTCATGCTAGCAGAAGGTTTGACCCTTAGTAGTAATCCCTGCATTACATAACTACGTAGCCAGCATAAGTTGAGATATCTTCCTACCAAATATTATGAGGGTCGATACATCTCATTCGAGTTAGCATGCCAGCGAAGATTGATGAAAGAGCTTTCTGTCATAGAGGGTTAACTCAAAACTTATCTCTACTTATGGAACGATATTGACACTCTTCCAACTGGATTTATAGGTTGGACCCCAATCTATTTAGAAAGGGCCATGTCAGTTATATGATTACTTCCCACAGTCTCAGATCAGTCTTAGTGTAGAACTCATTTCAGTTCTACAGATTTAGAACTATCAATTATAGTTGCTCATCTCAGTACGAAACTCAGTATAGTTCCATAAAAATCATGACTATTACATACAATTATTTAGTTATCAGTAATACAATATCAGTAAACTTAGATATCAGTTAATCTGTATTCAAACTTGGTATTTAGTGTTCTCATGATCTCAGTTACAATCTACATATTCATGCATGTACTCGCATTTAGTCATACTCATGTTATTCAGTTAGAATTGTTTATGCATATGAACACATGTATCTCAAACTACCTCACTGATCATACCAGTACATTCAAAGTACTGACGCATGATTTTCTTTTGTGCTTTGATGTCTTATATCATAGGTTCAGACAAACGGGCTCTAGAGCACCCTTAGCAGTTCAGATTCTCAGCAAACAGAGTTAGTACTGAGTCCTCATAGTTTGAGGACATGATTTTTTTAGCATTTCAATTTATTTGCAGTAGTCATAGTTAGTTGGGCGATTGTCCTATCAACTTCATAGTTCATATAATTTAGAGGCTTTTCAGACTAGAGTATTTTCAGACAGTTGTTCTGTTTTAAGTTTTGATGTTCAGTTATGGTATTGTGATACCATATTCAGTATTTATTTAAGATTTAAACCTTATGGCAAGGTTCTACCTTAATTATGCAATTATTACAGTTTTATTACACAGTTATTGCAGTAGGTACCAGTCATGGGTTAGCCTGTGGTTTGGTCCTTTGGAATTTTAAGCATCGTGTAGCATTCGGGGTATAGACTCAGGGCATTACACCTTTCAGGATTTGGCCCAAGTTATGACTACCAATGTTTAGGTAAACCATCAGGCTACAGTTCCACTTTAGTAGAATGGTGATTTAGCAGCAACCAAAATTCATGATTTCATGAGAATGAATTCGCTGGATTTTTTTTGTCAAAAGTGGGTGAGGACCCGCAGCTTTATTTAGATGAGGTGAAGAAGATCACACAGATTATGCATGTTGTTTAGTAGGATAGTAGAGAGTTAGCATTGTATATATTAAAGGATGTATCATATGATTAGGTGGTTATGTAGAAGAATGGTAGAGGTGAGAATATAGCTCCTATCAGTTGGAAAGTATTTCAGAATGCATTTCTATACAGGTTCTTTCTGCATGAAATGAGAGAGGCTAAGATAGAGAAGTTTCTAAACCTGAAGCAGTGCTCAATGATAGTGAAAGAGTACTGCCTTAAGTTCAATCAGTTGTCTAAGTATGCCCTTAATACGATGGTTTATCCTAGGGCAAGTATGAGTAAGTTTGTTACTGGAGTATCTGGTTTGGAAGCCAATGAGTATAGGACTTCTATGCTTATTTGAGACATGTATCTTTCTAGGTTTATGATTCATGCACAGTAGATAGAGGTCGAGAAGTTGAAGGGAAGAAAGAAGGGGAATAAGAAGTCTAGAACTAGTTAATTTGAGTATGGCTAGACTAGGCCTCAAGAGGGGAAATCATTTGTAGTTTTAGAATTGTTCATCTTTTCCAGCACCATCTTCAGCTAGTGCTCCCACTCCCAGAGCTAGGCAGGAGTAGTAGGGTAAGTCTGTTATGTCAAGATCTCAGAATAGTATGACTGGAAGACCCATTTATCCTCGATATGCTACGTGTGATAAGAATCATCCTGGTGAGTGTATGTTGGGACAGAAAGGCTGTTATGGTTGTGGTAAGCTGGGTCATATAATTAGAGAGTGTCCGCATGCTAAGCAGGGGAACATATATGTTCATCCCCAGACTCAGGATACTAGTACACCAACTTCTCTAGGTCACCCAGTCCCTCCTTAAGGCGCATCATCCAGTACCGGTGGCGGTCAGCATAAGAATTGGTTTTATACTTTACCATCTTATTCCGAGCAGGAGGATTTGCCATATATTATCACTAGTATACTTCATGTCTTTCATATTGATGTTTATGTGTTGTTACACCCTAGGTTTAATTTTTCTTAAGTTACCCCGTTAGTTTCAGTAAATTTTGAGATAGGTCCTGAAAAGATCCCTGAGCCCTTCTTGGTTTCTACCTCAGTGGGTGAGTAGGTTGTTACCGAACAAATCTATAGAAAGTGTCCTATCACTAACCTTCATAAAATCATGTTAGAAGACCTAATAGAGTTAGATATGATTGACTTTGATCTTATTCTTGGTATATATTAGCTTCATTCCTGTTATGCATCTATAGATTGTCTCACCCGAGTGGTAAAGTTTAAGTTTTCAAATGAGCCAATCTTTGAGTGGAAAGGTAATTCTGTGTCTCTCAAGAGTCATTTCATATGTTATCTTAAAGACAAAAAGTTAATCTCCAAAGGGTGTATCTATCATCTAGTTCAAGTTAAAGACACTAAGTCTGAGACTCCACCGTTTAGTCAGTCAGAGTAGTCAATGAGTTTCCTAATATTTTTCCCAAAGATTTACCAGGGGTACCTTCTAATAGGGAAACAGAGTTCGGCAATGACCTTCTCCTAGATACTCAGCCTATTTTTATTCCTCCAAATCATATGGCTCCAGCTAAGCGTAAAGAGTTAAAAGAGCATCTCAAAGATATTTTAGATAAAGGTTTCATAAGACCTAGTGTTTCTCCATCGTGCGTTCCCATCCTATTCGTACGAAAGAAAGATAGTTCTTTGCATATGTGCATTGACTTTCGTCAGCTGAATAAAGTTACAGTCAAAAAAAATTATCCTCTTCCTAGAATTAATGAGTTATTTGATCAACTCCAAGGTGCCAGTTACTTCTCCAAGATAGACCTTAGATCCAGCTATTATCATCTTAGAGTAAACGAGTGTGATATTCCAAAAATAGCTTTCCGAACCCATTATGGTCATTTTGAGTTTCTATTTATGTCCTTCAAACTAACAAATACCCCAGCAGCTTAAATGGACTTGATGAACAGAGTGTTCAAATAGTATTTGGACATGTTTTTCATACTCTTTGTCAATGATATTCTTGTCTACTCTCGTAGTGAGGATGATCATGCAGACCATCTTAGAATTGTGTTGCAAACTCTTAGAGATCAGTAGTTGTTCGCTATATTTAGCAAATATGAATTTTGGCTAAGGTCAGTAGCTTTCCTTAGTCATATTATTTCCAGTAAAGGTATTTGAGTTGATTCCCAAAAGACAGAAGCAGTACAAAATTGACCTAAACCTATTTCTCCGTTAGACATTAGAAGTTTCTTGGGTTTAGCTAGCTATTATAGATGTTTTTTTGAGGTTTTTTCTTCTATTGTGTCTCCTATGTCTATATTGACCCAAAAAAAGTTAATTTCTAGTTGCAATGCCCCGTAAAATCCATTTCCAGTCTGAGCCTTAGAGCGTATTTGGTAAAGCAAAAATCCGAGTTAAAATGTTTCAAAAATATCCTCCCAATTATGAAATACTTTTAATCATGTGGGAATCTATTTGATCATGAATTGAGATCATAGAGGTCCCCTAACTTATGGACGAGTTGAAAGCTTTCCTATCATTCAAGTTTTAATGACCGTCAAGATTTGGGTCACCTTAAATAGATTATAACTCCTTTCATATATTGAATTATAGGACCTAATATATATCAAATGAAATATCTTTGAATTATCTTTCTAACGATACCAATTTCATCAAAAACCGATATCGAAGCAAAGAGTTATGCCCATTTTACGCCATTATGTCTGGCTGGGAAACTGGTGCCGACATTCATGATAAGCTATCACGCCCATGATGACCTATCACTAATGTCGTTAGCCCTAGGCAGATTTCTAACCCCAGTGATGACATTTTGTGATAATCCATCACGTCCGTGACGGCCTATCACCAATGTCGTCAGCCTTAACCAGAAACTCAATATTTTATCTTTTTTGACAACATTTGGGACGGCCTATCACCAACTTGACGGCCTGTAACGGATGTCATCAAGAATATTTTTCCAGCAATTTAAGGGCATTTTTTCAAGGGTATTTTGGTCATTTGCCACTTTTTTTAGGCTCTATAAATATGAGGAGCCCTCATTCAAACCCTAATTTCTCCATTTCTCTTCCAATTCTCTAAAGAGAGAATATCTAGGGTATCAATTCAAGAATCCTAATCTTCCAAAAATCATCCATAAATCTTCAAGATTTCTTCAAGAACTAAGTTCTTCATAGTGTGGGCTTCGAGAATCATTTATTACAAGTGCGGATAGAGTCTCAAGAATTAGAATTCATCCGACTTCAAAGGTTAAGATATGCAGATGTTGATTCTTGGGTCCCTTTCATCCAGAAGCTCAAGAACCCTTTTTAAAACTAAAATATTTTTATATTTATGAGTTGTTAATGATTTGTATGAGTTGAAATTGGTTTTTAATGCGTTTTTGAGTTTTGATTTATGTGTGCCTACAAAATTTTTGATCTTTGACCCTAGTATGTGGAATTCATGTGATGTTTGTGATAGACCCTCTTGAAGTTGTTTTTTCATGTGATGTGTTCATTAATTTTTGGTGTAGAAATTGTTGAATAAGTGAAGAATGTTCACCATAGGCTTGATAAAGATCTTAGGTTAAACATAAGATCCATTATAGTATGTTGAATATGAAACTCCAAATTGTGAGTTAGTCCATGCATGCGTAGTGTTTGATAAAATGTCTTAGTGAGTGAAATGTGCCAATATAGCATGAAATCCCCAAGTAGGTGTAAAATCAGTCATGTCTAGTGGTTGTTGAAAGACCCTAGTGAACAAGTCGAGATATGATAGCAGTAAATTCCCTGATTATTTGCTCTTTGATATATGCTAAGTTTTTAATACATGACAAGTGGTTAGTAAGTAAGTTGTGACATGATAGTATGAAGTTTCCCCAAGCCATGTGATACCCAAACAGGTGTCAAGACTGATATAGGTATGAAGTACTTGATGTAAGACCTTCTTGAATGGGGTATAATCTAATAGAATATTTTCTCTACGCTAGTATATGTTGATGATTTCTAGATGCTTGAAGTGACTCTGTAGTAATTTTGGTGATGAATAGAGGTTTTCAATCGTTAAATACTTTAGGTGATGTCTTAATGAACACTTGTGATCATGCATGAATGATTGTGATAATACATGAATGATTGTGATGATGAATGAATGATTATGCTTTACTTTTACGTTATCAAGTCCTGGGATATTTACTGTAATATCCCAAAAAATCCAAACCAATATTAGAGCCATGTAACAAGATCATGCATAGTACATCATGGTTATTTTATAGTTTTATGAGTAAGTTAGATGTATATTAAGGATTCAAATAACTCCCAGCTATCAGACGAATCAAAACATTCCTTACCGGTTGAATTCTTGAGAAGGATATTGGTATAGTCAACTTAAAATGAGCATATGTCTCATTATAATTTGAATTTTTTATCTCATGGCCTATAAATAGATATATAATTGAATTATTATTCCAACTATACCAATTTCTCCTAAATCCAATATCGGAGCAAAGATTTATTCCTATTTTACTCCAGTATGTTAGGCTGGAAACTGTGTAACGACATTCGTGATAGCTTACCACATTTGTGATGCTCTACCATGAAGGTCGTCAGCCTTCGGAAGAAACCAGCTCCTAAGTGATGACATTCGTGATATATTACCATATTTTTTATGCCCTACCATGAAGGTCGCCAGCTTCTAAGTGAGGACATTCGTGGTAGCTTATCACATTTGTGACGCCTTACCACGAAGGTCGTCAGCCTTAGGAAGAAACCAGCTCCTAAGTGACAACATTTGTGGTAGCTTACCACATTTGTGGCGCCTTACCATGAAGTTCGTCAGCCTTTGGCAGAAACCAGCTTCTGTGTGATGACATTCGTGGTAGCTTACCATATTTTTGACGCCTTGTCATAAATGTCGTCAGCTATGATTTTTAGAAACTTGGAATTTATTTCATAAGGGTATTTTTGTATTTTCCCTTCACTTCTCATAACTTATAACCCTCAAGAAATGTATTATCTTCCATTCTCTTTAGTTAAAACATCTCAAAAAGATCTTTCATACACTTTTGACCACAAGATTAGGGTTTTCTCTCAAGATCATCTCCTCATGAAAAAGATCATTCTTTCCCAAAGGGGTTAAAACCTAGTCAAGAAAAATCAATGGCAGGCCTAAGGATTACTTCATGAACCTTCAAAAATATTAGATTTCTTTCAAGATCAAGCTTTAAGGTATGCGTACTTTTCATCTATGGATTCAATTCTTTCATAGAGCTCAAGAATCATGCTTTCAAATGTTATTTTGTAAACTTTTTGTGGTGATATGAGCATGTACTTGTTGATGATTGTTGTTTAAATTTCAAGATGATATCTAAAGGTGTTTTCATGGAATATATGTGGTTGTTAGTTGAGAAACACGAACTTTGGGTGATTTGATATAATGCAAGTATGAAATTCACCTATGCCTTAAAGAATGCATGCAAGGTGTTTGATAAAATGCCTAGGATGCTAGAAGTTCATATTTACATGATTGCATGATATCTAAATGACAAGTCCATGTTAGCTATACACTTCAATATGGATTTCCATGCTATTTATGTGTTGTTATTGTTGTGGTATGAAGCATGTATGATAATGGAGATATGAATTATGTACATGAAATATATCCATGCTTTCCCCTACCTTGTTTGAGATGTTAAATAAATACATAAAGTATAATATCCCCTACTTATGACAATGTGAATTATGGACTCCAATCTTATGATTAAGTCAGTCATGTTGTGTCTGTTTTCTTCCATCGAGTCTTGGAGGTATTCGTACCTAAAAATATAGCTGTGTGCCTAGAGCTATGTCATGTTTCATGATATACAAAATAAAGACATGATTCAATAGAATTCAGTCAGTCATGTGACTCAGGAAAACTTACTAATCTCAATAGTTCAGTATTCTCAGTAATCTCAGTGCTCAGTAACCTCAGTATTCTCATTAGTTCAATAATCTCAGTGACCTCAGTACTCAGTAGTATCTATAACCTCAGTACTCAAAGTCAATCTCATTAACTTCAGTACTCTCAACCAGTCCTCAGAACTCATTACATTCCATCAGTCATCGGAATCCAATAAACATAGTTTAGCTCCGCTAAACAATACCACTAGTATCAATCTAGTTAATCAGTATCGGTTTAGCTAATCAATTTAGTTCAGTTATTCAGTTCATCCAATTTATTTAGTTCAGTATCTTTCAAATAGAAGTAGGATTCAGCACTGAGTGATCCTAGAGATAGGGACTCACCCGCTAGATTAGGACTGAGATCCTTAGAAGCAATCCCTAAGTTCTAGAACTATGTAGCCAGCATAGGTTGAGACATCACAGCCTATTATATGACGGTAGATGAGGTGGCTTAACCTATTAAATATGGGTTCCCACCGCTCTCACTAAAGTTACCTGTTATATGAGGGTTGCTCATGTTGTCCTTACCAGTGGTGCGGTATTGACACCCTTCCAGTCAGAGCAGAGATTGGACCCCAGTAAGCTTAGCTTGGGGCATTTCGGTTAGATGAATACATCCCACAATTTTAGTTACAGATTCAGGACTGTCAGATACAATCAACTCAGTTAAGTAGTACGGATTCAGTATTATTAGAGACAATCAATCCTTACCATTATAAATAGACTTCAAGATCACCTAATAGACAGGACTGATCTCAACTATAGTTAAACAGTATTGGAATCATCAGATTTAAAGATTACCTACTAGATAGGACTAATCTCAAATTCAGTTACTCCATATAAAATAGAACTCAGATAGTTCCATCAGAACTTAGACTGTCAGATACAGTCGCTCAGTATCAGTTATATTGGTTAGGTAGATCATCACAGTTATATCAGTTATATCAATTTTTTGAACTAATGTATCAGTCATATCAGTTATCAGAATTCATGATATCAGTATTCAGCTTCAGGACTGTCAAACACAGTTAACCAGACTAGTTCTTCATAATTTAAACTGTCAAAAATAGTCGTTCATATATTCAGTATTTTAGTATTAGTACACTCGTGTTGTCAGTATTCAGACTAGTAGTCAGTATCTCCATAAGTTTAGCTACAGTTATGTATGCATGTATGTATTCTCACATCTATATTAGTCAATATTGTTCATGCATATAACCCTTTGCATTTAGCCTACCTTACTTGTATACTCAATACATTCATATATACTAACGCATTTGTGCTATGGTGTTTTCTCTTATGTTACACCATAGGTTCAGAGGCAAGAGCTCCAGATCAGCAGTAGCATTTCAGTGTTCAGAGTTAGCAGTGAGTCCTTCTCATTCAAGGATGATATGATTATTGCTTCATTTACTATTTTAGTTCAGTCTCTAGATGGATTTAGTTGGGGACATATCCCATCAACTCCTTATTCAGACAGTTTAGAGGCTTTCTAAACTATAGCATGTTAGACAACTATTTCAGATTTGTTTTGGTATTGATATACCATTTTTAGACATTGTCTTATTAGATGTTTTATTCAGATTTGAACCTTATGGAAATTCAGTATATGTTTTCACATTTTCATATTATATTATGCAGTGTACAGGTATAAATATCAGTCATGGGTTAGCTTATGGTCCTTTGGGGTCATGAGCACCGTGTAGAATTTTGATTGAGAAAATAGGGGTGTTATATTTATACCCGACAATAGAGCTATTGTCTAGAGCCCGTCTCAGTTTCTCGATAACTCTAGTCCAGCCATGATTCTCAAAACTCAGTGAACTATAGAACTCTGTATCTTCAGAAAAGTGCAAAACTTATAAAAGCTCAGTAATCTCAGTTATCTCTGTAATTTCTGTATCACTAGTAATATAGCCTCATTTCTATAATCAGCTCAGATCTAATTGTATTCAAGTGATTCAATTCTAATCTCAGTAGCGATTCTAGTAATCTATTCAAGCTCTACATTGTCAGTCATATATTTTGAGAAACATGATCAGTATCAGTTTATTTTAGTTGTGTTCAGTTAATATTTCAATTCAGAGTCTTTCATATGGGAGTAGAAGCTAGCACCAAGCGAGGGAAGGAATGGCGGCTCTCCCGTCAGATAGCCGAGTCATTAAGAGCAATCTCAGAACTCCAGAACTGTGTAGCCAGCACAGGATATAGGAGTCTCCCATCAGTAGAGGTTGTCACCGTTAGATATGTTTGACTATTATATTGCCTCTGGCCAACTTCCTGCGAGGGTCACCACGTTAGAGAGGCTTGACTAGAGAGGTCTTTACCCGTGGCACAGTATTGACACCCTTCCAGCTGGGTTCACAGGTTGGACCCCACCTATGGTAGTTTGGGGAATGTTGGTTAAGTAACTACTTCCCACAGTTGCAGTTTCAGTATCTATCTTAAGAAATCTGGACTGTCAAATACAGTAATCCATCTCTATAAAGAACTCAGATAGTTTCATTGATTCATCGACCATCCTGTCAGATAGGCTTGGTCTCATATACAGATGCTTGTTATCATATCTAGAGATCTCCCATCAGATAGGCTTGATCTCAGTCTCAGACCATGTTGAGTATTCTTATTATCATATCTAGAGATCTCTCGTCAGATAGTCTTAATCTCAATCTCAGATCCTTTATTCTATTAAGTATTCTTATTGTCAAATTTAAACATGATCATACTTCTTATCATTAATAATAGCTTCTAGAATAATCTGTTTGCAGAGTTGATAGCTAATTCTGCCAGTCGAAAGCAGTAAGCTCAGAGTTCAGTCCTTGATGTAAGAACATCCATATCCTCAGTTATCAATATCAGATGAATCAGTGATTTTGTATCTCAGTGTCAGTAGTAATTTTAGTCTACAGTAAAGTGGTATTTGAGTTTTAGTATCTAGAGTTGCGATGATTATGTCCATGTTGTGTGCATTCATGTATGTGTTCTCATGCAGCATTTTCATGATTATTCCGTTTAGATATTATGCATGCATGAACCCTTGCATTATCCTACCCCATCTACATACTTGTACATTTCTGTATAGATGCATTTGCGCTATGGTGTTTTATTTGACACTATAGGTTCAAAGGCGCAGGATCCAGCATATCCTCAGCAGTTCAGTTCTAGTCAGCAGCAGTAGCAGTAAGTCTTCTTCTTTGAGGACGAGTCTTAGTTTACTATTATTGTTTCAGGCTTTATTTATTTTTAGTTGACGGAGTTAGTTGGGGACATGTCCCATCAACTCCACAGTTCAGACAGTTTAGAGGCTTTTCAGACGGACGTATTAGTATTCAGTTTTTTGTATTATGAGTATTCATAGATGTATTGAACCTTATGGATAGTTTCCATATTTATTTCCAATATTATGTAGTATCTAGGTACAGATATCAGCAAAGGGTTAGTTGTGGTCCTTCAGGGTCATAAGCACTATGTGATTTCTCGGGATGGGATCTCGGAGCGTTAAAAGCTTGGTATCAGAGCCTAAGGTTCAAGATTTTCCTAGGGAGTATGAAAGCCGCATCTAGTAGAGTCTTGTACATGGGTGTGTAGTGCGCTACATTTATGTACTAGAGGTTACATGATGTTCTTAGGAGCAGTTCCTCTTCTTTCAATGATTATTTCGTGCGAGTGAGCATGAGCTCAAGTTGATCCTCAATCTAATCCACTTCTTTCTTCCAATTACAGAGTATGCCTCCTCGTAGATATTTTGTCCGTGAGGTCGATGACTAGTCCCCTCAGCCAGTAGATCCTGAGAATAAGAGTGTGTCACATATAGAGTTTTGGGCCACTTTCCAGGTACTAGCCCAAGCTGTGACTAATGTTCATGGAAACCGTTAGGCTTTAGTCCTACCTCAGCAAGATGGGAATTCTGCCGCAGTCAGGATTAGAAGCTTCATGAAAATAAACCCGTCCGAATTCATTGGGTCAGTAGTAAGTGAGGATCCACAACTTTTTCTAGAGAAGGTGAAGAATATCACCCTGATTATGCATGTTTTTTATGAAGAGAGTGTTTAGTTAGCATCTTATAGGTTGAAATATATTGCTCATGATTGCGTAGTGATTTGGGAGAAAAGTAGAAGGGAGAATGTTGCTCCCGTGACTTAGTTAGAGTTTCGGAGATCCTTTCTAGATAGGTTTTTCCCTCTAGAGATAAGAGAGGCTAAGGTATAAGAGGTCATGAACCTAAGGAAAGGTTCCATGACTGTGAAAGAGCATTGTCATAAGTTTAACCAATTAGCTAAGTATTCTCCCAACTTAGTAGCTGACTCTAGAGCGAGTATGAGTAAGTTTTTTCTGGGGTGTCGAGTGATCTGTTGAAAGAGTGTAGAGCTTCCATGCTTAATAGAGATATAGATATTTCTAGGATAATGATGCATGAGCAACAAATTGAGGCAGATAAAATGAATGAAAGAGAGAGAGTGAATAAGGGAACCAAGACAAGTGGTCATGGTTTCCCACAGGCAGGGTCTTAAGGTAGTAGTAGTTCTCTGTATGGTCTAAGATTTTGAGTTCCATACCCATCTTTAGCTAGTGTACTCGCATCTATGCTTGGGGGTGTCAGATCTGAGGAAGCGCCAAGCTTTAAAGCCCAGAGTAGTGATAGTGGTGTTCGTACCCATCTGTGTTATAAAAAGTATGGTAGGTGCTATCAAGGTTTGTGTAGAGATGGTAGTTATGCGTGTTTTTTTGTGGTGATCCAGGCCATATGATGTGAGAATGTAAAGTGCTGACTCAAAGGGGTAGACTTCATGCGTTCTAGGCTCGACTTGATCTGGAAGGATTCCTTGAAATAGACCCAGGTATGTTATGAGCCCTTTATATTTATGACATGCATTGTTAGATCTTTGCTCCCATTTTGAGAATATATGTTAGCATGATTCATGCATAAGTTTTAGATCTTGATCGGTCAATTATGATCCAGTCTATAGGTGCCCCACGTACCGCTCCAGTATTTTAGCAAAGTGTGTTTAGAGGGACATAGAGTCCCAGGGGGGATACCCCATAGTATTATGATGTTGCATGCCATTAGATTCATCCCGATGCATGTTCAAATTTTCTGTATGGAGTTAGCATCAGTTGTCATTGTATTGTCGATCATACTTTCTAAAGTCAGTTTAGCTGGACATTCAGGCATTTGATATGCGCATTTAGTCGAAAGAGTTCAGCTTGTCAGCATTTGTTCAGTTATGTATTCATAATAATATCCTAGTTATGATCCCTTGCATCAGATATACAAGTGTATTATCAGAATTCATCTATAAGTATCATCAGTCGAGTATTCCATGCATCAGATATGCATGCCCAGTGTGAGAACTCTATATTTCAGTTATTTCAGTTGCGTAGTCCTAATCTGAGATGTTTCCATTTCTTAAGTAAGTTCTGTTGATCCATATTCTCAGTTTATCAAGCAACATTCGAGGATGAATGTTCTCAAGGGGGAGATAATTTAATGCCCCCCAAAATCCTTTTACAGTCTGAGCCTTAGAGTGTATTTGGTAAAGCAAAAATCTGAGTCAAAATGTTTCAGAAATATCCTCCCAAGTATGAAACACTTTTAATCATGTGGGAATCTATTTGAGCATGAATTGAGATTGTAGAGGTCCCCTAACTTATGGATGAGTTGATAGCTTACCTATCATTCAAGTTTAGTGACCGTAAAGATGTGGGTCAACTTCAGTCGACCATAACTCCTTGCATATATCGAATTAGAGTACCTACCATATATCAAATTAAATCTCTTTGAATTATATTTTTAACAATATCAATTTCATCAAAAACTGATATCGAAGCAAAGTGTTATGCCCATTTTACTCTAGCATGTCTGGATAGGAAACTGGTGATGACATTCGTGATAAGCTATCCCGCCCATGATGGCCTATCACCGATGTCATTAGCCCTAAGCAGATTTCTGACCCCAGTGATGACATTCTGTGATAAGACGTCATGCCCAATGACGACCTATCACTAATGTCGTTAGCCTTAACCAGAAACTCAATATTTCACCTTTTTTTATGACATTCGTGATGGCCTATCACCAACTTGATGGCTTGTCATAAATGTCATCATGAATATTTTTCTAGCAATTTAAGGATGTTTTTGCAAGGGTATTTTGGTCATTTCCCACTTTTTTGAGCCTCTATAAATATGAGGAACCCTCTTTCAAACCCTAATTTCTCTATTTCTCTTCCAATTATCCAAAGAGAGAATATCTAGGGTTTCAATTTAAGAACCCTAATCTTCCAAAAATCATCCATAAATCTTCAAGATTTCTTCAAGAACTAAGTTCCTCATAGTGTGGGCTTCGAGAGTCATTTATTTTAAGTGCGGATAGAGTCTCAAGCATTAGAATTCATCCGACTTCAAAGGTTAAGGTATGTAGACGTTGATTCTTGGGTCCCTTTCATCCAAGAATCTCAAGAACCCTTTTTAAAACTAAAAGATTTTTATGTTTATGAATTGTTAATGATTTGTATGATTTGAAATTGGTGTTTAATGTGTTGTTGAGTTTTGATTTATGTGTGCCTATAGAATTTCTAAGCTTTGACCCTAGTATGTGGAATTCATGTGATGTTTTTGATAGACCATCTTGAAGTTGTTTTTCCATGTTACATGTTCTTGAATTTTGGGTGTAGAAATGGTTGAATAAGTGAAGAATGTTCCCCATAGGTTTTATAAAGAGATTAGGTGAAACATAAGAGCAATTATAGTTTGTTGAATGTGAAACTCCAAATTGTGAGCTAGTCCATGCATGCCTAGTGTTTGATAAAATGCCTTAGTTAGTGAAATGTGCCAAGATAGCATGTCTAGTGGTTGTTGAAATACCCTAGTGAACAAGTCGAGATATGATGGTAGTAAATTCCCCAACTATGTGCTCTTTGATATATGCTAAGTTTTTAATATATATCAAGTGGTTAGTAAGTAAGTTGTGACATGATAGTATGAAGTTTCCCCAAGTCATGTGATTCCCAAACAGGTGTTAAGGCTGATATAGGTATGAAGTACTTGATGTAAGACCTTTTTGAATGGGGTATAATCTAATAGCATGTTTTTTGTACGCTAGTATATGTGATTTCTAAATGCTTGAAGTGACTCTGTAGTAATTATGGTGATGAATAGAGGTTTGCGATCCTTAAATGCTTGAGGTGATGTCTTAATGAACGCTGGTGATGATGCATGAATGATTGTGATAATACTTGAATGATTGTGATGATGAATGAAAGATTATGCTTTACTTTTATGCTATCGAGTCTAGGGGGTATTTATACCCGACAATAGAGCTGTTTTCAAGAGCCCGTGTCAGTTTCACGATAACTCCTATCGAGAAATGATTCTCAGAACTCAATGAACTATAAAACTCTGTATCTTTAGACAAGTGAAAAACTTAAGAGAGCTCAGTAATCTCAATATTGCTAGTAATCTAGCCTTAGTTCTATAATCAACTCAGATCTAATAGTATTCAAGTGATTCAATTCTAATCTCAGAAGCGATTCGAGTAATCTATTCAAGCTCTGCATCATTGATGTTGGGCGTATTTATACGTCTAAGCACCATAACTTACCCATGTCTTAGCTAAGTTTTGAGGATAAAATACAAAATTCTTGCATTTTTAGTCTATTTTTAGTTAAGTGAGTTGCGCTATGTGATTAGCATTCTTTTCAGGTACTAATGAGGAAGATTACGGCACTTTGGGGACCTGTGGATAACAAAGGAAACTTCACATAAAGGGAAAGAAGTTTTTGGACTGAATGTGATATATGGGAACTTTTTCCCGGGAAGACTCAATATTTTTAAATAGTTGAGGACTCAGTAGCAATTTGTTAAAGAAGGATGTTATTAAAAGCCTTATGGCTTAATTTTTATTTTGACATTCTATATTTTTTTTTTTGAAAACAAGAAAAGGCGGCTTAGCTGAGGGTGAGAGGAAAAAAAACGTTCTTCTCCTCTTGCTTTCTCTATTTTTCATGGACACTAAGATCTTTCTCTAGCCTTGGGTAAGATGAACATTCTTATGGTTATTTCCTTTTGGTTCATGAGTAGCTAAGCTTATTTTTTAGATTTATGGAAACCTTGTAGTATACTCTCTATTGCTATGCATTTTTGAATTTATGATATGTTGATTAACTTATATCATTACTCTCTCCATTATGATTGAATAATCATGGTTGAAAACATAGGGAATGTGTCATTATAGCAATAACTTGTTCGATAGAAAAGTTAATGTTTGGAAAAGAGAGTTGTGACAAGAAAATAGGGTTTCTAACCTCTATTTTACACGGTAATACCTTAATAGTATTGATAACTTGGAGAGTTCTTATGATTGGTTGTACACTTTGAATTCGAGAGAACTAAAGTGAATTAATCCTTGATGGTTGAGAAACACTTGGATTTAGAATTTGAATACATCTCTCTATAAGTGCATGCATATATAAATCCTTAATACTCATAGTTAATAGAGAACTAAAAGCTACAAGGTGGACATAACCCTAACTTGTCATTCTATGTAATCAAATATTAATACACATATTGCTTCATTTTTATATTATAACTATCACTTCAGATTTAAACCAAAACCCCTTATTCAGGAACCTCTGACAGACAGTCCAGTAACAATGTCAATACTTAGTAACACAGTATTCCCTGTGGGATTCGACACCCAACCTAGTTGGGTTCTGTATTTGACAATGACCGCTTACATTCTCGTAAGAGAGTTGTAATTTTAGCGTATCAAATTTTGGTGCCGTTGTCGGGGAGTAAGATTGTCAACTAAGGTTGTGTTTGTTAATCTACCTTTTGGTAAAAGATTCCCAAAATTTTACTTTTTGTTTGTTGTTTTTGTTTTGTTCAGGTTGAGTGGATTGCATGCCAATTACGCGGAGATCGGGTCAATCATTATTACTAGTAAATGCTAAACCACATCTTATTGGTAGAATGGATGCGCAACGAGACCCATAAAGGATAACTGCTCAATAGGAGAAGGCTAGATTAGCTGCTTTGGTAGCTGCACAAGTAAATTAGCAGAATGCTGATAACCCAGGTCGTGTACCCAGTCCGTATAATGAAGACCTGGGTGATGATGAGCTATTAAATCTAAGGCGTGCAAAGGATTTGTCTGCACCTATGAACAGGAATGTCAACAGAGATCACCATGCTAGAATGAAACTGGAATGCAGAGCTGTGCAGTTTGCTTTTGATTATGATGATGATGACTTAGTTGGGGCTGGTGCTATGGGGGCTATTATTCTTTCTCCCTTGGCACCCGGATCCATGTTCAATATTGCTAGCACTATGATCCAGCTACTGCAACTCAAAAGGTTATTTGGTGGACTTTCAGGCGATGATCCGAATATGCATCTGATTAATTTTTTCTCAACATACAAATCATTTGACAATCCAGGGGTTAGATAGAATGCGATCCGGGTGCACTTATTTCCATTTTCTCTATCTGGAAAGGCGACTCTATGGTTAAATGGGCTAACTCCTCACTCTATTACCAATTGGAGGCAACTAAAAGATGCTTTCCTAGAAAGATTATTTCCTCCATCCAAGAGGGCACAATTAAGAGATGAGATACACAATTTTAGACAGATTCCAACTGAAGCTCTCCAAAAGACTTGGGAGAGGTTCAAGAAGAATCTTATGCGGTGACCAAATCATCAAATGACCAATGTCCACTTGATGGAAATATTATATAAGGCTTTGAACTTGGTGACTAAGCCAGTGGTAGATAATGCTATGGGTGGGTCATTCATGGACCTTACTTTTCTTGAGGCATCTGACATGCTTGATCGTATGTCAAAGTAGAGTAGAGCTTGGCATACCAGGGATTCTTAGGTAGCAAGATCTACTGTATCTATTGGCATGACGGCAGAACAGAGGCGAAGGGAAGAGGTACGTGACCAGGATATGGCTCACATGAAAAAGCAGATGGACCTTCTTACTAAGCATTTATTATTTGGGAAGACAAAAAAGGTCAAAGCTGTTGTATCACAGGGAAGAGCTGACTCCGTTTCTGAGAAGGAAGCAAATTACTTGACTAATCAGGGAGGTTTCCGAGGCAATAGCCAAGGAAACCAAGGTCGGAACTATTATGAAAAATCCAGATACAAGGACTGAGACAAAGGGAATTGGAAGAATAAGAATGACGGGAGCGGTTTATATGTCCCTCCTAGAAATCGTAAAGCTGCTACATCTAGCTCTGGGAAGATGTCCATGGAGGACATGATGGATAAGCTATTGAAAGGAGTTAAGTAAACTAACACAGGAGTAGCTGAGGTAAAAATAATTTGTCCTCAATGAATCAATTAGTTGACTCACATTCCACTTCAATAAAATAGTTGGAACAGCAAATGAGTCAACTATCGACAATATTCAATCAAAGGAAAGCTGGTACTTTACCAAGTGACATTGTGCAGAATCCAAGGAAAGATGGATCATGTTTGGCTATTACTACCACGAGTGGTAAGGTGCTGGAAAATCCATCCAAGGGTAAGTCTATGGTTGATAGAATGGAAGAGAATGTTGTTGAAGCGGATTGTGATGATTCTGTAGAAGTTGAAAATCAGGATGAGGTCATTCATGATACTACACCTAGCTGTCAGCAGTCTAAAAAGATTGATAATGGGAAGCACAATGAAAAGGAAGTGGTGGAGAAAACTCTTCCAAAACTACCCCCATTTTCCTCAGAGACTAAAGAAGAAGGCTGATGATACGAAGTTCAGTAAATTCATGACTATGCTGAAGCGGCTGACTATAAATATGCCTTTGGTGGAGGAACTGGAGCAGATGCCAGGGTATGCCAAATTCATGAAGGACCTTTTGACAAAGAAAAGGGCAGCAAGCTATGAACCGGGATAATTTCCATCATTGCAGTGCAATTGCCACAAGGTCCTTAGTACAAAAGAAGGCAGATCCGGGTGCTTTCACTATTCCTTAAATAGTTGGATCGTTACATTTCGCTAAGGCTTTGTGTGATTTGGGGATAGCATTAATTTGATTTTGCTAGCCATTTATAAAAATTTAGGGTTGGGGGATCCTAAACCAACCAACATGAGGCTTGTAATGGCAGATAGGTCGGTAAAATAAACTATTGGTATTCTGTATGATGTATTAGTAAAGGTTGTTACTTTCATTTTTCCTACAGATTTTATTATTTTGGATTGCGAGGTGTATTTTGAGGTGCCCATAATCTTGGGTCGACTTTTTCTTACAATCAGAAGAGTGCTTATTGATTTGCGAGCAAATGAGCTTTTATTTTGGATTAATGATGAAATGGTACATTTTGATATATGCAAATCAATGAAGCAACCCAAGTATATAAATGTGTTCTCTATAGTTAATGTTTATTATGAGTATGACCAGGAAATATCTTTGGAGAAGCAGCTTAATGTTGAGCCATTGGCTACCGTGCTTATGAACTTTAATAGTGAGGATGTTGAGGAGTACGAAGAAACTATCTATGCTTTGATAGGAATGAGGTCGTATTCTTATGCCCCCAAGAAGCTAGATATTGACCTTAAGAATCGACCTTTACCTCCAGCGAAGCCATCCATTGAAGAGCCACTGGAGCTACCCAGTCATTTGCGGTATGTGTTCTTGGGTAATGGAAATACACTGCCGATTATAATTTCTGCTGATTTAGGTGAACAACAGGTAGAGGCTCTCATCTCTGTTCTTAAGAGATACTAGAGAGCTATTAGTTGGACTATTGCAGATATTATTGGTATCCCTCCTGGCATATGTATGCACAAGATTCAGCTAGAGGAAGATTGTATACCCATTATTGAGCATCAGCGTCGTCTGAATCCACCTATACAAGAGGATGTGAAGAAAGAAATCCTCAAGTGGCTAGATGCAGGGGTGATGTACCCAATCTCAGATAGTAAATGGGTGAGTCCTGTACAATGTGTGCCCAAGAAAGGGGGCATGACAGTCATGGCGTACAAGAAAAATAAGCTAATTCCACTCAGGCCTATCACAGTGTGGAGGGTGTGTATGGATTATCGAAAGCTAAACTTGTGGATGCTAAAGGACCATTTCCCAATGCCATTCATGGATTAAATGCTTGATCGATTGGTAGGAAAGGTATGGTACTATTTATTGGATGTTTATTCTGTATATAAACATATTTGCATTGCTCCTGAAGATTAGGAGAGCACCACTTTTACATGCCCATATGGTACTTTTGCATTCAAACGGATGCCATTTGGGCTATGTAATGCACATGCCACTTTTCAATGGTGCATGATGTCCATTTTCTCAGATATGGTTTAAGACACCTTGGAGGTATTTATGGATGACTTTTCGGTTATAGGTGAGTCATTTGAGTCATGCTTGGCAAATCTGAGTATGGCTTTACAGTGATGTGTGGAATTCAATCTTGTGCTAAATTGGGAGAAGTTTCATTTTATGGTTAAGGAAGGCATTGTTCTCGGGCATAAAATTTTTGAAAAAGTAATTAAAGTTGATCGAGCCAAGATTGAAGTTATCGAGAGACTACCACCTCCAATTTCTGTGAAGGGGGTTCATAGTTTTCTCTGTCATACTTGTTTTTATCAGAGGTTTATTAAAGACTTCTCCAAGATTGCAAACCCATTATGCAAACTTTAAGAGAAGGAGGCAAAGTTTTACTTTGGTGAAGATTGTTTGAAGGCATTTGAATGCCTCAAAGGGAAACTAGTTAAAGCCCCTATTATTGTAGCACCTGATTGGTCTCTACCATTTGAAATTATGTGTGATGCAAGCAATCTAGCCTTGGGTGTTGTACTTGGTCAGAAAATAGAAAAGCTATTTTATCCAATCTACTACGTCAGCAAGGCCTTGAATGGAGCATAGAAAAACTATACCATCACTAAATAGGAGCTTCTCGCGATTGTTTATGCTTTTGATAAGTTTCGTGCTTACTCCTTGGGAACCAAGGTAGTTGTTCATACAGATCATGAGGCTCTAAGATATCTAATGGAAAAGAAGGATGCCAAGTCAAGTCTAATCAAGTGGATGCTACTGCTTCAAGAATTCGATTTTGAGGTAAAGGATAGAAAAGGTTGTGAAAACTAAGTAGCCGATTATCTATCCAAACTTGAGAGTGAGCACACAGTGCAGAACGACCTTGACATTGATGATGCATTCCCCGATGGAGAGATTTTAGTAACTGTGGTGGAAAACTTACCTTGGTATGTAGATTTCGCTAACAACTTGGTAAGCGAAGTGATTCCTAAAATCTCTCCTTTCATCAAAGGAAAAAGTTCATGCATGATGTGAAGCATTACTTTTGGGATGAGTTGTATATTTTACAACAATGTGCTAATGCTATTATTAGGCGGTGCATCCCAGAAGTAGAGGTGTTTAGCATACTGTAAGCAAGCCATGCTTCCCAAATTGGTGTTCACCATGCAGATGATTGGACGGACAAAAAAGTACTGCAAAGTGGCTACTATTTGCCTTCATTATTCAAGGATGCCTATAATTTTGTAAGAAGATGTGATCAGTGCTAGTGTTAAGTTTCTATCTCAAAGCACCATGAGATGCCCATGTCCAAAATACTTGAAGTAGAGTTATTCGATGTCTGGGGCATTGACTTCATCAACCCGTTTGTGAGCTCATTTGGGATGAAATATATTTTAGTTACTGTGGATTACATATCCAAATGGTTTGAAGCCGTCGCTCTAACTAATAATGAAGGTAAGAGTGTTTTGGCATTCTTAAAGAGAAATATCTTCTCTCATTTTGGGGTAACCCATACCATCATAAGCGATGGAGGATCACATTTCTGCAACAAGCTGTTTAGAGCCGTATTGACAAATTATGGGGTTAAGAAATATAAGGTAGCTAGACCGTACCACCCACAAATCAAACCAGGAAATTAAGCTGATCCTTGCTAAGACTGTGAATGCCAGTAGGAAAGATTGATTTAGGAAATTGGATGATGCCTTATGGGTATATTGGACCGCATTCAAGACACCAATTGGCATGTCACCATACCAACTAGTTTATGGCAAGGCTTTTCACTTGCCAATTGAGCTAGAACATAAAGAAATGTGGGCAGTAAAGCAGTTTAACCTGAACTGGGATGATTCAATAAATATGAGATTGGGACAACTGAACGAGATGGGTGAATACTGTCTTAATGCATATGAAAGAGCAGATCTTTACAAGGAAAGGATGAAAAAGTACCATGATTGGAGGATTATCCAATGAAACTTTCAGAAAGGCAATTTGGTACTCCTCTTTAACTCCAGAATAAAGTTGTTTCCAGGTAAGTTGAAGTCTAAATTTTCTTGTCCATTCAAAATCAACCAAGTGTACTCATCTGGAGTAGTAGAGTTGGAAAATGATGATGGTAGTGTCTTTAAGGTGAATGGACAAAGAGTGAAGCTATATATCGGTCCAACTGACTCAATAAAATGTATAGCCACCATGTATCTCGATGAAGTCTGAGTAATCCAGATAATTGTGTCGTACCGCGAAAATAAATCAAGCTCAACATGGGAGGCAACCCATGGTTTTACTAGGATTTTGTTTTTGGTAAATGAAAATTCAAAAAGAAGAGTTGAGCCATGACCGAAACTAGGGCTCTTGGTGGGAGGCAACCTATCCCTCTAATTATCTTATTTGTTTGTTCTAAATAAGTGTAGGTACTGCAGGCATTAAGGAGATAATTGGTTTTAAACTTTGTGAGAAAATCAACTACATCAAAGGTGGTAAGTCTATTGATGACGTACACATTTCTGAGTGTAGCATTTGATTTCATTTGAAAATTGGGAAAGAAGGCATATAGCAACTGGTATGGGTGCATTACGACTTCAAGGCATCACATAAGTGCATATAGGCGCCGCCTATTGCATCGCCTATGTTCGCTGCCTCACTTAGGTGATGGATTAGGCGCCGCCTATGTCAACATAGGCGATAGATTAGGCGCCGCCTATGTAAACATAGGCGATAGGTTAGGCGTCACCTATACCATTGTCTATGTTCACTTCCTGACTTAGGCGATGGATTAGGCGCCGCCTATGTCAACATAGGCGATGGGTTAGGCGCCACCTATGTAAATATAGGCGATAGGTTAGAAGCTTCCTATACCATTGCCTATGTTCACTAACTCACTTAGGCGATGGGTTAGGCGCCGCCTACTTATGCTTAAGCGATTGCATAGGCTCTGCCTATCAGTGTAATTTTTACCAAGTAATCCATTTTTGAATGGATCAAACCGACCCATTTCTCAACCTTTAAATACATTCTCTAATCTTAAATCCCACTTTATTTTTATTTGACCTAAGCACCGCCCAAACACCTTTTCCCTCTCTAAGACCTTTTCTTTTCTCATTTAATCTTGCAGGCTCACCTTTACAGATCATCAAGAATTTATCATCAAGCAAGTTGTTCTTTCATGTTCCATAGTTGTTTCATTGCTAGGCTCATAATGGTCAATAATTGGATATTGAAATAGTGCTTGGTGATAAGATTATGGTTAATTTGCTATGATTTGGGAAAATACATCTCATTGAGTGCAAGGATTCTCGCGGATAATCTTGAGTTCACTTCGGAATGTATTGACTGGCATTCACTGTAATTTTTTTTGTTGTTGTTATAAAATGGAACCATTGAAGTTTAATGTATGATTTTGGGAGTTGTAAGCTTGAGTCTATGAGTGACTCATTTATCGATGTATTGAGCATGGTTAACCATAAGCATAAGATTGTGAAGTTGTTTTTATGCTATGGCATGATGAGATTGCTATGTAGAAGTCTTGTTCAAAGATTGTATTGCTGAAATGAAATGAAATTTGAAATGATAGTCAAGATTACAGGGCCATTGTGTGCTGCTTTTGTATATCAAATTGAGAAATTGCTATGTAAAGTGAGGGGTTGAAGTCTGAGTACTTGACAACACTCACTTAATTAGTTTGTGCAAACGAATTAAGTGTGGGGTGGTGTCATCATTATTTTATTCTTCAATTATAGTGAATTTTATGAAATAAGACTAACATGACCCTAGTATGATTTCAGGTAACATGGCTCCAAAAGGACAACAGGGAAGGAAGAAAGCATGCACATCACAAAAAGGTAAACAAAAAGGGTAAGAAAGTACCAGGCTGATTCCTCTTCTCTTCAAGTGCCTCGACGTACTTTTGGGATCAAATGGGTTCTGGAGGAGGAACGGAAAGAATGGTACTGAGACAATAAAGTGAACAAATATATACATGTGGAAGTGATGCATAAGGAAAGATTAGCAAAGAACTTCTCTCGCATTCTGGTAAAGATTATGGCACTAAAGCTTGACTTTATCTTCCGAGACATAGGCGAGTGTAATCTTGATTTGACTCGAGAGTTTTATGCCAACTGGTCCCCAAGGACTACGGGAAATGAAGTAAAGATTCGAGGGCAGGTCTTGTAATTTAATGCTGATTTCTTCAACTTTTTCCTGGGTACTCCAAGTGTGGATCACTCACCACTTAAGAAACTCTACAGAAAACCTCCCTATAGAGCCATCAGACATACGTTGTGTGGATCAGGGTCCATGACCCGGTGGACTCATGATAAGGATAATGGTCGTCACAATACTTACCCATATGCTTATTTGAACAGAGAAGCTGTCATATGGTTAAGAATAGTCAATTCCTGCTTGATTCCTTGGACAAATACACTAAGGTCATGCGTGATCAAGTCTGCTTGGTATATGCTGTAATGACGAATGTTCCCATCAACATTGGTGCCATTATACGCATGTTGATGCGCAAAGTAAGGGTGCACAACAAGTCCCACTTTAGTTTTGGCAATTTGTTGACTGTAATTTTAAGGAAATAGTACATTGTGGAGGAGCCAGCAGACCATAAGTTGCCACAAAACCTAAAGAATATAGATCTCACGAAAATCAAAGATACAGAAACTAGTCAAGGCATCAACCTTACCACTGCTGAAAAATATGCTCGAGATGAGAGTTTTTTCCACCATCTGTATGGCAGGACTAGGTTCACTATGATGAATGTGGGTCGTGTGCCTAATGATGCAGAGCTTCGATAGCTTGACTATGACTACCCGCTTAATAATTATGCTCTGGCCATGTATGGAGTGGGGGTAAATTTTGAAGAACCTCTAGATGATGATGTGCCAACAAACAATGATCACCGACTACTACACTCTAAAATGGAGGACAACTCTGGTGATGAAAACTCCGATGATGATTCTGATGTAGGTGGTATGACCCCGGATATAGAGGAAGAGTCCGATTAACCAGGTTTTTGCTTATTTATTTACACTAAGGGAAGTGTGCTCCTTCTTAGTGTGGGGTAAGGGTATAAGTACGCCTTGATTTCCTTATCTTCTATATTGTCTACTGCTTGCCTGCATTTATTCTACAGTTGCTTTGGTTTAGTCGTAGTTAGTTAGTCGTAATTAGTCACTTTTCTCAATGATGGATGGATGACGACCGTCTTAAGATAAAATCAGTCAGATTGTTGCATGAAATTGTTCTTATAGACGGAATAGAATTATAACATGAGTTTGTTCTAAATCACTACTATTGAAATATTTAGGCTCTAAGTTGTGACTCCATCTGTGATAATTGATTGTGGTTTAATTCATTTATCTGCTGGGTCAAGAATCTATAACACTCCTAATTAAGTGACCATGTGCCATGTGTGTGTAAGGTTATTGTATATTTTTTGTTACGACTGATGCTAGAACTTGCCTAGTGTGTGTGTGAAGCAAAATAAAGATTGTGAGTTTAGGAGATGATTTAGGCATTTCTTTAGCAGCCCTTTTTTTTATCTTCTTTTTTCTTACCTTTGTACATTGTCCTAGTTGAACACCTATTGAGCCTTTAGCTATTTTCTTTGGCAACCTCATATGTCGCCTAATCCATTTTTTAAAGGCCATAATTTGATCCAAAAGCTTCAAAGGGCTTTAAACTGTAGAATCAAGTTGAGTTAAGAGTGTGGCAAAATAAGAGGAAAAAGGTGAAAGTGATGCCCCAAAGTTTAGTTATTGGTACATGAAAATATTATGATTGAGAGTGGTGCCCTGGTCTTTTCTTAGACATTGTGCACCTCGACTAAGGCAAGTATCCTAAGCTGAGGGTGGCTATCATAGGGAAGTGTAACAAGAAATTGATGCAAAATAAAAAGAGTTGTATATGCCCATCATAGCATTTTTGATTGAGTAATAAAATAGTGTGAAAATAATAGAGGTTGGTAGATGAAAGAAAGGTAGATTGGTTGTTAAAAGTTTGTCTAAATGGCATAATGTAGTGTATTAAAGAGCTTAGGGAACATAGTCACTATTTCCAGCAAAAATAGTCCTATCCATCCCTTCAGCCTACATTACAACCCGTAAAAGACCTATTTGATCCTAACCTTAATATTCTAATATTAGTGGAGCATTATACTAAGGGAAAGCATATGATCATCAGTTGTAATCTAAGAATTCTTTGTGAGAGTGAGAGCAAGCAAGTTGATTAGTATACCCATATTTTTGAAGAATGCAAAAACAAAATTATGAGTGATTATGGGTAACTTTCTTTAGTGAGTGCACATGGTTGATAATTTTTGGGTAGTTTTATATGATTTCTTGGCTTAACTTGTATCTATGAATCAACCAACTTAATGAGTCTATGTTGGAGGGTGAGTTGTTTCTAGTAATGATCCAGATATATACTCTTTGTTAATAATTGTTGTGTATGTCTTGTTGAAAATTTTTTGTTGATCTTGTGAAGTTTAGCTAGGTATTTTCATGGATGCATGATTTTGTTTGAGTACAAATAAAGTTTTAAGTGTGGGGTGGTAATGTTGGGCCTATTTATACATCTAAGCACCATAACTTACCCATGATTTAGCTAAGTTTTGAGGATAAAATACATAATTCTTGAATTTTTAGTCTATTTTTAGTTAAGTGAGCTGACCTATGTGATTAGTATGCTTTTCAGGTATAAATGAGGAAGATTACGACACTTTGGGGGCTTGTGGATAGCAAAGAAAACTTCACATAAAGGGAAAGCAGTTTTTGGACTGAATGTGATATATGGGAACTTTTTCCGGGGCAGACTCAATATTTTTAAATAGTTGAGGACTCAATAGAAATATTTTAGAGAAGGATGTTATTAAAAGCCTTACAGCTGAATTTTTATTTTGACATTCTGTATTTTTTTGAAAACAAGAAAAGGCGGCTTAGCTGAGGGTGAGAGGAAAAAAAACATTTTTCTCCTCTTGCTTTCTCTATTTTTCGTGGACATTAAGATCATTCTCTAGCCTTGGGTAAGATGAACATTCTTATGGTTATTTCCTTTTGGTTCATGAGTAGCTAATCTTATTTGTTAGGGTTATGGAAACCTTGTAGTATACTCTCTATTGCTATGCATTTTTGAATTTATGATGTGTTGATTCACTTATATCATTACTCTCTTCGTTATGATTGAATTCTCGTGGTTGCAAACATAGGGAATGTGCCATTATAGCAATAACTTGTTCAATATAAAAGTTAATGTTTGGAAAAGAGAGTAGTGACAAGAAAATAGGGTTTCCAACCTCTATTTTACATGTTAATGCCTTAATAGGATTGATAACTTGGAGAGTTCACATGATTGGTTGTACACTTTGGATTCGAGAGAACTAAAGTAAATTAATCCTTGATGGTTGAGAAATACTTGGATTTAGAATTCGAATATTTCTCTCTATAAGTGCATGCATGTATAAATCCTTAATACTCACAGTTAATATAGAAGTAAAAGCTACAAGGTGGACATAACCCTAACTTGTCATTCTCTGTAATCAAATATTAATACACATATTGCTTCATTTTTATATTGTAACTATCACTTCAGATTTAAACAAAAACCCTCTATTCAGGAACCTTTGACCAACAGTCCAGTAACAACGTCAATACTTAATGACACAGTATTCCCTATGGGATTCGACACCTAACTTAGTTGGGTTCTATATTTGACAACGACCACTTACATTCTCGTAAGAGAGTTATAATTTAGGCGTATCAATCATCAGTCAAATCTTTTGAGAAACATGATCAGTATTAAATTCATTCTAGTTGTGTTCAATAAAGATTTTAGTTTAGAGTCTTTCAGTTGGGAGTAGAAGTGAGCACCAAGTGAAGAAAGGGATGGCTGCTCTCTTTTCAGAGAGGCCGAGTAATTAAGAGCAATCCCTGGACTCTAGAACTGCGTAGCCAGCATAGGATGCAGGAGTCTCCCATCAGTAGAGGTTGTCACCACCAGAGAGGTTTGACTATTATATTTCCTCAGGCTGACTTCCTGTGAGGGTCATCCTGTCAAAGAGGCTTGACCATAGAGGTCTTTACCTGTGGCACAGTATTGACACCCTTACAGCTAGGGTCACAGGTTGGACCCCACCTGTGGTAGGTTGGGGCATGTCGGTTAAGTAACTACTTCCCACGGTTATAGTTTCAGTATCTATATTCAAAAATCAGGACTATCAAATATAGTTTTCCATCTCTATAAAGAACTTAGATAGTTGTATTGATTCATGGACCATCGCGTCAGATAGGCTTGGTCTCATATACAGATTCTTATTATCATATCTAGAGATCTCCCATCAGATAGGCTTGATCTCAGTCTCAGACCATGTTGAGTATTCTTATTATCATATCTAGAGATCTCTCGTCAGATAGGCTTGATCTCCATCTCAGATCCTTTATTCTATTGAGTATTCTTGTTCTTAGATTTGGACATGATCATACTTCTTATCATTGATAAGCGCTTTCGAAATAATCTATTAGAAAAGTTGTTCTCAAATTTTTTCAGTCGAAAGCAGTAAGCTCAGAGTTCAGTCCATGATGTAAGCACATCCAGATCCTCAGTTATTAGTATTAGATGAGTCAGTGATTCAGTATCTCAGTGTCAGTAGTTGGTTTAGTATCCAGTAAAGTAGTATCCGAGTTTCAGTATCCAGAGTTATGATGATTGTGTTCATGTTCTGTGCATTCATGTTTGTGTTCCCATGCGGCATTTTCATGATTATTCAGTTTAGATATTATGCATGCATGAACCCTTGCATTAGCCTACCCTACCTACATACTCGGTACATTCTTATAGTGACACATTTGTGCTATGGTGTTTTATTTGACACCATAGGTTCAGAGGCACAGGATCTAGTGTATCCTCAGCAGTTCAGTCCCAGTCAGTAGCACTAGCAGTGAGTTCTCTTTTTTCGAGGACGAGTCTCAGTTTACTATTATTGTTTCAGACTTTGTTTATTTTTAGTTGACGGAGTTATTTAGGGACATATCCTATCATATCTACAGTTCGGACAGTTTAGAGTCTTTTCAGACCGACGTATTATTATTCAGTTTTCTGTATTATGAGTATTCATATATGTATTGAACCTTATGTCTAGTTTCTGCATTAATTTTTGATACTATGCAGTATATAGGTATAAATATCAGTAAAGGGTTAGTTGAGGTCCTTTAGGGTCATAAGCACCGTGTGACGTCTTGGGATAGGATGTCGGGGCGTTACATAGTGGTAAGATTCCTGCGAGAAGAGTTTTTAGGATTTGAAGACTCGACTCACTTTAGAGTTAGTTTTGGCATTACCTAATAGTACAGATGGTTTTGTTGTGTGCTGTAATACCTCTAGAGTTGGTTTGGGTTATGTTCTGACGCAAAGAGGTATGGCTATAGCCTACGCCTCTAGACAGCTTAAGATGCACGAAAAGAATTACCCAACCTATGATCTTGAATTAGCTGTTGTTGTATTTGATTTGAAAATCTGGAGACATTATGTAACACCCCATAAATGGTGTGCATAGATTAGTCTTTAATATTGAGCTCTTAGACTTAATGACTTAAAATTTTCTAAGTGTAAAATGAGACTTAGTCATTTTAGCTGGCAATCTTTGGGATACAACTTTTCAACCTTCACAACATCCGTTTTTAGATTTTCAAGTTGCGTTACGATCGGGAAAGCTCATAGTACATCTCGGATAAGTTTTGGAATTACTTTTGAATGCATAAGGCTGCGTTTGGATTTCAAAATAGTAGCAAAATCCATAGCCTATTGGCTAGTTTACAGCATTTCAGGGTCAACTTCAAACAATCATAACTCCCTGTATATAATGAACTGTGTGAGCTATAATATATCAAACGAAATCTCTTTGAGTCCTATTTCAAATTCAGTTGGTTTCATCCAATTTGATTATATGAGTAAAACGTTATAATCGATTTACTCCAGACTACCAAACTATCAACTGAGGGACACATTTGACCTTAATTGTTCCTTATGGGTATTTTGGTCATCCTTCACCCCTATATATACCACCAACACGGGATTTAATCCCTAAAACACCAAAATACACTTTCATTCTTCAAAATTGCTCAAGAACACTCCTTAGGGTTTCAAAATAAAAATCCAACTAGTTAAAGATTCGACCGTAGGTTTTCAAAGATAATTATATATTCGAAATCACAAATCCACGAGCTTTAAGAAACATCTAGTATTTTTGGAAATAGAGGTACGTGGGGTTATCCTAAAATCTCATGGGTGTAGTTGTTATGAATATGTATGCTTTTAAATGTGGGTTTTCAATCAAATGCTACCTTGCTTTCAATATTATTTCTAAGTCATTTTTCTTTATGTCATGGGAATTTTTTGCCTATATACTTCAATGGTTGAAACCATGCATATGTGATTTGAGATTTTCCATAGAAGTTTCATAAATATGAATGATAAATTTCTTTCAAATTCTCATGATAATGTCTTGATACCCCATATCATATTGTGACCAATAAAAGAGAGCATGAATTTGAAATAACTATTGTTCACCACTTGCAAATGATGAAGCACCTTGGTTTTAACATGATTATGCATATGTGATGTGATATTGATGACTTGCAAGTCGGGTATGACGATACCCTACAAAATATGATACGTGATTGAATTAAATAAAGTTTAAATACATTGATTTTACATGAGATAGGTGGATGCCCAAAGAAGGCATTTGAGTGTAAGGGCTCATCGCTGGAAACCTTGGTTGTCAACACAAGAATTTGGTACCAGGCTAACTGATCTTGTGTACTTGATTTTATGTCATTCCCAAATTAGGACTATGGGTAGGAGCCTAGGCTAAGTGATCTTGGGCACTACCATTGGGTTAAGAGACCATGCTTCGTGGTCTTGTGTGTCTCTCCCTCACTTATACTCTAATCTCGGTGGCAACCAACGTTTGACAGTTGGTGTAAATTATGTAGGGTATTCCAACTAGCTCAGTTCCATTTCATTGTTGTTGAGAAACTATTGCATTATGCCTATATGTTTTCAAATGATTTCATATGAAACTGCTTTATAATGGTACTCAACTATAGTTTGTAAAAACATTATGTTTTATTTTTATATCTCTGCGTGCCAGTACTTTTGTACTGACCCCCTCCTCTCTCCAATCTCTCAGGTTCAGAGGCCCAGTCTAGGGGTCAAGAGAATCGGTAGAGCATTCAGACAGAGTTTTAGAGACAAGTGGTGAGCCTTCTATGTTTTAAAAGGTCTTATGTCCTGCAGTTCTCTTATCTTATATTTAGTTTTGGGGTCTACTGGGGGACTTGTCCCAGTTTATATACAGTTACTTGACTCAGTCATTTGTTAGAGATTTTTGCAGACAGTTGTTTAAAGGTTTATTGATGTTGGGGGAACTTTATTTCCCCATTATTGTTTCTTTTCATATTTATGACCATGTTTCCAAATTATTGTGTTTCTTCCGCATTACTGTGATCATATGAATTAGGTGCATGATTACCAGACAGATAATGGTGTTTCAGGCCTCCATGGTTCGAAATGCTCGTCACGGCCAGGCCCTGGTTTGGTTCGTGACAAACTTTGTATCAAAGCATGGTTCATGGTCCCAGGGTGTTTGTGAAATCATGTCGGGTAGAGTCTTGTTTATGGGTATGTAGTGTGCCACACTTGTAAGCAGGAGGCTACTAGGCGTTTAGGAATGTCTCTCTTTCTTTATGTTCTAGTTCGTGCAATAAAGCCAGAATGTTCCTCTTTCATACTCTAATTCATGCTATGGTGTTGCCCATACGAAAGTAAAAAGTTATCCCATATTTTTTCCTTACTCTAATATCCTCATATATGTCTCATTATTGAGGTGATTCAAGTACACGAGTTTAGAATCTAAATGGTATGGTCCTTTCTGATTGAACCATATAAGACTTAAAATTTATGCAAGGACTTGATAAGATTCCGTTAGTTCTTCAATGTGTATTGATTTCGATGTACATATTGATATTGATGGTATCGTGCTTTTTATCTTGAGGTATTCATTGCATTTAGTCCCCTTCAAATTTATGTTACAAATGTCTTGATTAAGGGGGGATGATATGCAGTAGAATGTTGGAACTGTATTTCCACCCGAATAGTAGTATGCGTTAAAGTGTTGTTGTCATGACCTATTGGTAATGATACTGGACCAAGAATTTGGGGATGTGAAATCACAAAGTTAGAAGTCAGAGTGAGGGTAACTTTTGTGTAAATAAATATTTTAGTTGAATAATAGATGTTCGAGAATGATTTACCCCCTTATGGTGATAGACTAATGTGGTAGCTAATAGAATGTGTGGATTGTATGGTAGTCTGTGGGGCAAGTGTTTGACTCAGATTTTTATTTATACAGAGTAAAATGTGTATCCTTAGATCATTAAATATTGTGTGTCAATTTTCTATCTCTTGTAATATGTAATCTTATTATCATGGTGTTTTTGAAAAAAAAATCAAAGTCTAGTGAAGCCGTTTGGGGATATTTTGATTCACTAGCATAGTTTCTTTATTATTCATTTCATTCTTGTTCAAAACACAAAAATCAAAGTCTAGTGAAGTCGTGTGAGGCCTATTTCGATTCACTAGCAGCTTGTTGTCTAACTTGTTGTTCTTATGTTGGTTTAATATATGTATAGCTGAATCTATTTGCATGAGAGTGAGTAAGTAATTAGGAGGTGATAGATCAGTATAAGTAGATAATATTGTATGGGGTTATAATATTAGATTAAGGTTAACCATGCCTATTATGTTGTTTTCCCCCCCCCCCCCCCCCCCGACCTTCTTTTGTTGGTAGTTGTAAACTAGTACTACTTGTGAGAAGGTATGTAGTAGATTTGTGAGGTATTTGGATAGAATATTCAGATTTGACGGACTAGTATATTATGCTGTTTTCTTCATTGATGGTAGATGATTGATGCTAGACTATTAGCTTGAATTTAATGTAGAATGTGGATGTCGGAATAGTGGCATGAGATTGATAGTGTTGGGCTCTTTTATATGATCTTGATTCTCATAGTAATGAGATATAAGTTTGGAGTCACGATATTGGTAGGCTATGATGAAAGTGATATGGTTCATCAAAGGCTCGGTGATATCCATGTTAAGTGTTAGAAATCTACGTTTGAGCTTTGAAGGTTGAACCGATAGAAATAAGTGTGCAAGTATCATACTATGACTATTGGGGCTTTCAAAATATAAAGTGTATCTCAGAAGGTAGTATTAGCAATGGGCTTTCCACTTTCATGTGTGGTCTTTCGGGTTAAATTTCTATTTAATTATGTGTATTGTTGTATTCCAGGCCCCACAGTGCGGTGAGTGTAGTTCAGCTTAGAGTCTAGTAATAAGGGATCTCTTAAACTTAATATGATGGCTTAAAGCTAAGGGGGAGATGATAGAACGAATAACTAAGTCAGGCTCACAGATTCTCGTAGTGATGTAATGATGATATAAAACGTCAGAAAGTGAGGGTGAGACTCAACCCATTCTTATCTTAGTATTTTTCAGTGATCCCAATGCCTACTCAAGCTTTATGTTTAAGTTCTGTGATCATAGTTCGTGATTCCTATATATGATAGAGAGTCACGTACTCTTCCAGTTCCAAGATAATGAGTTCTAGTTCATTCAATTAGTCGGAATCACATTCCTTATGTTAGGAACTCTAGTTGAGGTCATGCAACTCATGACGCATGTAATCACTCTTTATAGTGTGCTCAGTCCCGTATAAAAATCTTCTCATGCTTCAGGGTCTTCTGTTTTAACCTTTTAGTGACCCTCCCTATGCACTGATAGTGGTGATGATGTAAATGTTCTTGTTGATGGAAGATCATAGTACGTTTGTTTAGATAAGGCTATAAGTATGAAGCAAGATTTGGGGCCAATCTTTGATACATGTGATGGTTAGTAGAAAAGTTTATGTGTATGTTTTAGGGTAGCGCATGGGAGTTATATTGACAATAGTTTAGAAACTATGTGAAGTATGTATTTATGGGTGGTTGCCTTGAAGTAAACATGTGGTTATAAAATATGCTTGAATGACATTTTGGGATTGTAGTGGGAGGTCGTAATAT
This sequence comes from Capsicum annuum, assembly GCF_002878395.1. Taxonomy (NCBI): domain Eukaryota; kingdom Viridiplantae; phylum Streptophyta; class Magnoliopsida; order Solanales; family Solanaceae; genus Capsicum; species Capsicum annuum. Next base: position 33,690,690 of record NC_061122.1, read on the forward strand.
GCATTAGCGACTTCATATTAAGAATTCAGAGTAGTCATTGAAGTGGTAAGGCATGTTATGCTTAGATGTGATCTTTAAAAGAGGTATAGAAGGTGGCGTCATATGGTTTAGAATAATAACATGGTGTAGAATGTTGTATTTTTGTGACTTAGAGTTACGCTTGATCGCAGTGTAAGGATTAAGCTATTTTAGACATTAGTAGAAAAATTTGTCAATGCTCATATGAGAATTTTAAGCTGAATTGAATGAATATGGTATTTATAGGGAATAGTATAGTTAAGGGATATTCGAGAAGTATACTAATCTTGAAAGTAAGAAGTTGTATTGCCAAAGGTCTGGTAATTCTATCCTAATTTAGGAGTTATATGTCTATATTCTAGACTGCAGGGTAGTGTCAATGTTGTGATTTCCTCAGTGGGATGTCTTGTGTAATCCATACCTAAGATTTGTGGCTCCCTATTACTGTTAGAACTTCTTTAGAGAGAGCGTTGAAGAGATACTCCAGTTAACTATGAGGGTCCAGCATAATTCAGTCTGTATATCCAGTAAGTCAGTTTAGCAGTCAGATTGGCATGACTTGTTTTCTCATTTTTTCATTTATTCATGCTACCCGAAATCTCAGACATGATACTATTCCAAGATAGAGTATACTAGTAATTGCGAAAATAGCTCAGTTCATGCGTCATGCATTAGATTCAAATTCCATAGGTTTAGTTATGAATCAAATCGTAGGTGCCTTGTGCATTACCTCCATTTTCCAAGTATCTTAGTGAATTGAGCACTCATAGAGGGACATAGGGTCCCAAGGGGGAGATACCCCATTCGGTTGCATGTATAGGTTCTTATTACAACCTTCGCATCAGTTTTTATTGCGTATTCAGTCATACGTTCTTGTGTCAGTTCAATCAGATATGCCTGAATTAGAAATGCATATTCAATAGAAAATGTTCAGCTTATCAGTTTATTCAGTCTTGCGTTAATGAGGACAACTCAAACACAGACCCATGCATCAGATATACATGTCAGTGTATTCTTTATTAAAGGACATGTCATGTCCGCATAATTCCATAGCTTTAAGGCTTCAACAAGTTCCAACCCATCATTCGAAGACGAATGATCCCAAGAGGGAGATAATGTAATGCCCCGTAAAAGGCGTGCATAGATTAGTCTTTAATATTAAGCTCTTAGGCTTAATGACTTAAAATTTTCTAAGTGTAAAATGAGACTTAGTCATTTTAGCTGGCAATCTTCGGGATATAACTTTTCAACCTTCTTGACATCCCTTTTTAGATTTTCAAGTTGCGTTACGATCGGGAAATCTCATAGTGCATCTCAAATAAGTTTTGAAATTTTTTCAGAATGCATAAGGTTGCGTTTGGATTTCAAAATAGTAGCAAAACGCATAGCCTATTGCCCAGTTTTCAGCATTTCAGGGTCAACTTCAAACAATCATAACTCCCTGTATAAAATGAACTGTGTGAGATATAATATATCAAACGAAATATCTTTGAGTCCTCTTTCAAATTCAATTGGTTTCATTCAATTTGATTAGATGAGTAAAACATTATAATCGATTTACTCTAGACTATCAAACTGTCAACTGAGGGACAGATTTGACCTTAATTGTTCCTTACGGGTATTTTGGTCATCCTTCACCCCTATATATACCACCAACACGGGATTTAATCCCTCAAATACCAAAATACACCTTCATTCATCAAAATTTCTCAAGAACACTCCTTAGGGTTTCAAAATAAAAACCCAAATAGTTCAAGATTCGACCGTAGGTTTTCAAAAATAATTACATATTTGGATTCACAAATCCGCGAGCTTCAAGAAACATCTAGTATTTTTGGAAATAGAGGTACGTGGGGTTTTCCTAAAATCTCATGGGTGTAGTTTTTATGAACATGCATGCTCTTAAATGAGGGTTTTCAATCAAATTCTAACTTGCTTTCAATATGATTTCTAAGTCATTTTTCTTTATGTCATGGGAATTGTTTGCCTATATACTTCAATGGTTGAAACCATGCATATGTGATTTGAGATTTTCCATGGAAGTTTCATAAATATGAATGATAAATTGCTTTCAAATTCCCATGATAATGTCTTGATACCCCATATCATATTGTGACCAACAAAAGAGAGCATGAATTTGAAAAAATTATTGTTCACCACTTGTAAATGATGAAGCACCTTGGTTTTTACATGATTATGCATATGTGGATGTGATATTGATGACTTGCAAGTCTGGTATGACGATACCCTACATAATATGATACGTGATTGAATTAAATGAAGTTTGAATACATTGATTTTACATGAGATAGGTGGATGCACGAAGAAGGCATTTGAGTGTAAGGGCTTATCACTGGAAACCGTGTTTGCTGACATGAGAATTGGGTACCAGGCTAAGTGTTCTATTGTACTTGACTTTATGTCATTCCCAAATTGGGACTATAGGTAGGAGCCCGGGCTAAGTGATCTTGGGCACTACCATTAGGTCGAGACACCATGCTTCGTGGTCTTGTGTGTCTATCCCTCACTTATACTCTAATCTCAGCGGCAACTGATGTTTGAAAGTTGGTGTAAATTATGTAGGGTATTCCACCTACCTTAGTTGCATTTCATTGTTGTTGAGAAACTATTGAATTATGCCCATGTGTTTTCAAATGATTTGATATGAAATTGCTTTATAATGTATCTCAACTATATTTTGTAAAAATATTATGTTTTATTTTTATATCTCTGCGTGCCAGTAATTTTGTGCTGACCCCCTCTCCTCTCCAACCTCTCAGGTTCAGAGGCCCAGTCTAGGGGTCAAGAAAATCAGTAGATCATTCAGACAGAGTTGTAGAGACAAGTGGTGAGCCTTCTATGGTACAGAAGATCTTATGTCCTGCAGTCCTTTTATCTTATATTTAGTTTTGGGGTCTACTAGGTTCCTTGTCCCAGTTTATATACAGTTACTTGACTCAGTCATTTGTTAGAGATTTTCACAGATAGTTGTTTAGAGGTTGATTGATGTTGGGGGAACTTTATTTCCCCATCATTGTTTCTTTTCATATTTATGACCATGTTTCTAAATTGTTGTGTTTCTTCCGCATTACTTTGATCATATGAATTATGTGCATGATTACCAGACAGATAGGGGTGTTTCGGGCCTCCATGGTTAGTAATGCTCGTAACTTCCAGGCCTTGGTTCGGGTCGTAACACATTAATTTTATGGGGTGCATGTTGATGTGTTTATGGATCACAGAAGCTTGCAGTATGTGTTTACTCAGAGAGAGTTGAATCTTTAGTAGAAAAGGTGGTTAAAATTATTAAAATATTATGACATGAGTATGTTGTATCATTCGGACAAGGACAATGTAGTGGAAGATGCCCTTAGTAAATGGTCTATGGGTAGTGTTGCTTATAGGAGAATGATAAGAAAGAGCTAGTTTGGGAAGTTCACCGGTTAGCTTGATTGGGTATGAGATTGGTTGATTCAGTTAAAGGGAATGTTTAGGTTCAGAGTATATCCAAATCTTCTCTAGTTTTAGAAGTGAAAGAGAAGCAAGATAAGGATTCTAGTTTGGTCAAACTAAAGGAGTCCGTTAGAGACCAAAAGATAGAGGTTTTCTCCCGAGGGGGAGATAGAGTGGTTTGATACGAAAGTTGATTATGTGTGCCATGTGTTGATGATTTAAGGTAGTGGATTATTGTAGAAGCGCATATTGCACATAATTCCATCCAACTTGGCACCACCAAGATGTACCGCGACTTATGGGAAATCTATTGGTGGAGTGGTATAAAGAGAGATATAGTGAAGTTTGTGGCTAAGTGTGCAACTTATCAACAGGTTAAGGTATAGTACAAAAGATTTGGTGGTACGTTGCAAGAGTTTGGTATCCCTACTTAGAAGTGGGAAGAGGTGAATATGGACTGTGTGACTAAAATTCCCAATTCGCACCATCAGCATGATTCAATTTGGGTGATAGTAGATAGATTGACTAATTTAGCACATTTCTTTCCAGTTCAAATGTCCTACACAGCTGAAGATTATGCCAAGTTTTATATCAGAAAATTAGTTAGATTGTATGGAGTTCCTTTATCTATTATCTCAGTTAGAGGTATTCAGCTTACCTCTTATTTTTGGAAAGCCTTTAAGAAGGTTCATGGTACCCAAGTTCACCTTAGTTCAGCTTTTCATCTGCAGACAGATGGTTAGGCAGAAAGGACCAGTCAGACTCTAGAGGACATGTTGAGGGCATGTGATCTTGATTTCAGAGGTAGTTGGGATAAACATTTATCGTTGATTAAGTTCGTTTATAATAATAGTTTTCATGCTAGTATTCAGATGGCTCCGTTCGAGGCTCTTTATGGGTGGATATATAGATCTCCAGTTGTTTGGTTTGAAGTTGGTGAGGCCACTTTGATTGGGCCAGACATGGTATTTGAGGCCATGAATAAAGTTTATTTGATTCAAGAGAGATTGAAAGCAGCTCAGAGTCATCACAAATCTTATGTAGACGTAAGAAGAAAAGATCTTAAGTTCGAGGTTGATGACCTATTGTATTTGAAAGTTTCACCCATGAAAGGGGTGAAGATATTTGGAAAATAAGGAAAGCTTAGTCCCCGATATGTAGGTCCCTTCCTGAATTTTGAACCGCGTGGGAAAAGTAGTGTATGAGCTTGAGCTACACGCAGATTTTTCCTTAGTTCATCCAGTGTTCCATTTGTCCTTATTGAATAAGTGCATAGATGATTCAGCCATTATAGTTTCTCTAGAAAATACAGATATTTAGAATAGCCTTTCTTATGAAGAAGTTCCCGTAGAGATTCTTGATCATCAAATCCGTAGACTAAGGAACAAAGAAGTTCCCTTGGTCAAAGTTCTATGGCGAAATCAGTTTGTTGAGGGTGCTATTTGGGAAGCAGAAGAAGACATGTTTACCAAGTATCCTCATCTCTTCTCCATGAACTCAGATTTAGTCGAAGGTAATAGTCTTCCTTCATTTAGTTCTTTTCTAGTCTCTGATTCATCTATATAGCAATTTTCATGTAAATTCATGCACTCGTAGTTCAGTTCAGTAGCTCAGTATGTTTATGATTCAGTCATACAGTTATTTCAGTTGTGCATGATAGCTTTTATCCTTAGATTCCTCAGTGTTCTCTATTTAACTAACCACATTTGTGGACGAATGTTCCCAAGGGGGAGATATTGTAATAGCCTATACTTTTTCCTAGATTAATTTCACTCCTAGAATGTCAAGGTTCAACTTCAAAAATGAATAACAATTGTAAAGAAGGATAAGAAGTTATGATTTCACTCCCAGTTGTCGAATTCCTGTGAGCCACCGTGATAGTGGTGCGTCGCGGTGGCTTGAAAAATGGGAATTTCTCCCTTATTCCAGTTCTGATTAAATTTTAAAAGGAGCACTTTGGTCAATTACCAAGCCCCCAATTCTTCCAAAGCCTGGGATTAAAACCTATTCTAAGTACTTTATGCATATTTTCATCCATTTTCTCTCAAAGCAAAACCCTAAAGCTCGAAAGCTTACCCTCCAAGAAATCAATTTCCTCCACTGTTCCTCTAAGAAAACTCAAAATTGAGGATTCCTAAATCAAGAAAATCAAGAGTTCATCATCAAAAGCAAAAATAGGGATTCCAGTTCAAGCTTTCTTAGAAATTTTATTAATTAAGGTATGTGGGGCTTATGAACAAGGATACTTCTTTCATCCTTGTGCCCAAAATGAAGCTTTTATTTTAAATTTATATGATTTTGAGTGATTATACATGAGTTTTGAATTAGGAATTATACCCATTAATCTATTTGCAAGATTATGAGATTTCAAGTGTTTATGAAGTTGAATTGCTTGTCAATTTAAATATTTCCATCCTTATTGCAGTGATTTCAGGTTTTGAATTGAATTATCATTACTCTCAATAACAAGCATAAACTTTATGATGTTTTGACATGAATTTGATGTATGAGTCATTAAGCCCAAGATTATATGTTGATATTTCCATAAAGAAGATACTTTAAGCATCCTAAAATTAGAATATTTTTAGATTTTCAATAAAGCTTTAATCTTTCGATCATCAGATAAGTTTTGGAATCCATATTACAGACTTATTACAGATTTTAGAAATTAGAATAGTTCACAAATTGAATCAGATAAAAGCATAATTGGTTTTGTAATAACCCTTATGCTAGGTTTTAAATTGGATTTCCAGTAGAATGAGCATACAAATTAAAAGAGAGTAGTATTTAGCACCGAGTAGGAAGTGTGGAATTAGCGTGCCCTATCTTCCAGAGAATTACGTAGCCAACATAGGTACAAATTCTAATTATTTTCATTTCTATATAGATGACAGATACAGATCTGATCACTTAGATTAGGTTGTGCTCCTTTGCAAGAATATGACACCTCTCTTTATCATGATATTTTCCCCATAGGGGAACAAGACATTTGACTCTATGTTAGCTCACATGGTTTATGTAGGTAAGAAGAACCTCACTTGCAAAGCAGTTTTTAAGAGAATTCCCTACTAGTAAAAAAAGCATTTAGAAAACTAAGTATAAAGGCTAACAACTTTACTCATATTATGCTTTATAAAAAGATATTAGCTATAAACTTCATCTTTTAGATTCAGATATAAAATTGAGTCCTTTCTATACTTAGGCAGCAGGATTTACAGATAGATCACTAATATAGCTTTTAGAACTAAATGGTATGACTCACTAGTTTTATAAAGTATGATTTACTACTCGTGAATTATTATTTTTATCTTTTAGATATTCCAGCTTATGTGAGTCATTTTCCTTTAGCATGCCTTCTTTTGCAAATTGATATAAATGTTGAGATCTTGTTTTACTTATGCATTCACTCCATTATACTCAGTATATCCTCAAAGTACTGATCCACATATATGTATATTTCCTACATTTTCTCATAATGTAGGTTCAGGTTCTCAGTTCTAGCTGCGTAAGTAATTTCGAGCATCTCCATCTACTTTCCGACAATTGGTGAGTCATCATAGTTGAGGGACTTAAGTTATTCAGATTTTCATCTTATATGATTCAGTATTCTTTTCAGACGGTTTGTGTTAGCTGGGGCTTTTTTCAGTGTCTCTCTAGTTATTAGTAGTAGAGACTTGTCAAACTACTAGATACAATTTAGACTTACAGCATTGGTTTTTCAGACATTTTATTCAGATTATTCTTAGTTAACTCAGAAAGTTTTCCACATTTAGCATAACGTTTATGTCTATATTTTCTTATTATAATATTCAGACTTAGTAGAAAGCAGACAGGGTTAGCTTAAGGCTACTTGTAGTCTTGCGCACCATGCAACATCTCGGGACCAGGTTTTGGGGTGTTACAGGTGTTTATATGAATTTAGTAGATTATGTATCCATGGAGCCAGAAAGGTATTTTGTATACTATTTAATGGCGCTTTGAAAGAGATTTATAAATTAAATGGACTTAGAGTATGTAAATACTTTAGTCAGGATAGAGATTCGGCAGTGTCCACGATGATAGAGAAGCTTGTTAAGGTTGAGTATGTTCATAAAATTTTGAGTGAATTAGTGTTTCATGATTCTTACTATGTTTCAATTTTTATCTAGTAATAATAAGTTAGTATAGTTCATTAAAGGTTAGGGAGTATCCATATTAAGTGTTAGAATCTAAGATTGAATAGGAGATGATAAGCTAATAGAAAGATTTTGAATTCTAGAATGAAAAATTATGAACTCCGTATATTATGATAATTCAGAAGGTTCGAAGTAATAAGAACTTAAGTTATTGTGAAGACTATTGAGGCTATAGAAAGTTAAGAATTGTATGTCAGAAGAAATTACAAGCAGTGGTTTTACACTTTTAGGTTAGTCTTTCAGGAGGAGTTTAGTATATATGTGTACCATTATATCCCGAACTCTAGAGTAGAGCCATTGCAATTTATTTTAGGTTTATTAAAGGGGTCAACAGACTTAGAACAGTGGCTGAAATCTAACGGGGAGATGATAGAACGACGAACCAAGTTAGTTTTTCAGATTCTAGTAGTGATTCTAGTGAGTTCTAGAACAACAGTAAGGGAAGAAGATACCTGACCCATTTTTATATCGGTACAAATTTTTGTACTTCATTCATTATGACATATACTTATGCCTTACAAGTCAGCTCTATCATCAAATCTCATATTCAAGCACTTTGTATAGAATCATGTAGACTCCCAATTCATAGTATAAGGAGTTCCAGTTCACTTATAAGTGTGACTCATATTCCATAAATTTATTAACACCAAACTCAATTCATGTAGCTCATGACTTATGTACTCATGTTATACAGTATACTCAGCTCCAGAAGTCATGGCACACCCTTGATGACCAGTGAAAATTTGTATTATGGCATGTATGTCCACAATTTAGACTTTTTTAATGAATCCATTCCTTTTATACTCTACTCCTCAAGTCTCAGTTAAATGTAAATGTTATGTATTGTATTCATTCATTATTTAGGTCCTCACGTCCTAGCCTTTCAGTGACCTTCCTTATGTAATGATAGTGGTGATGAAAATGAATGAACAATGGTTTAGATGGGAGAGAGTAAATGTTCCTTATAGGTAAAAATTGTTGTATGCTTATTTTGTCTAAGGCTATAAGTGTGAAGGAATATTGCCGCAATGCTTTTGGTATATGTCATACTTCATTGAGAATTCTAGATGTGTCTTCCAGAGGATAGTGCAACAAAGTTGTTATTAATAGAGATATTAGAGAATACGGGAAAATTCTTAGGTGGTTTGGTTGCATAGAAGTTCATATGTGGTTATAACGATAAGCTTGAATGTCATGTTGGTATATATGTGGATAAAAGCATTGTGCGCTACTGAGTTCCTAGTAAGAGGTTGAAGTTATTTGTTGAAGTGGTAAGGAGTATAATTCTTGAGATGAGTGCTTTGAAAACGCATAGGATATTAAATTTGTGGTTTAGACTAGTATTATGATTTTATGTATCATACCTTATGACTTTTATTTAGGCTTGAACATGGTAAGAGAATTTACTTCAACTCAAATTTTGCTAGAAGGAGTTATCAATACCCATGTGAAGATTATAAGTGGTGTCAAATTAAGTGTAGTATTTAAGGGGAAAGTATAATTGAGGGAGTATTTGAGAAGTGTAGCTAAGCTTGAAAGTCAGCAGTTGCATTTTCTAAGGCATAGTAATTATATCCTAGCTTATGTTTTATATGCCTACATTTCATGTTATAGAGATGTAGCCACGTTGTAATTCCTTATTCAGATATCTCACTTAGATCATACCCAAAATTCTTTGCTTCCTAATGTTATTAGATTTTCAAACAAGGAGTTTGAAGGTAACAAATATTACTTTGTCTAGTGACTCTTAGAAATTTTATGTTATTAGATATCACTTTACAGTTCTAATTATATGTTCGTTCCAAGAAAGCTCTAGCTGAGTTATAGAACTCTCAGTATGAGTCTGGATAGTGAACAATTCAGTTTAGTGATCAAATAGACAAGCTTGTGTAGTTTCCCATATTTTATCTAGTTTTACTATCCGAAGGTTCATGCATATACCCATTTTTGTAGGTTATTTATTTTCATTCATCCTGTGTGTAAACTCAGTTAGCTCCTTCCTCCCCAATCTAAATTAGTTCCAACCACAAAAAGATATATAGATTTAAAATAAGTATCATGTTAGTTATCCGATTTCAGAAGTCAGTCACACAGTACTAGTAAGTTCCCTAATTTTTAGACTAGTTTAAGTTTTAGTTAGAAATTCAGTCATTGTGTCAACATTGATATCTTAGAATTATATTTTAGGGATTGCACCTCTTTCCCTAATCTTTCAGCTTGCTTAGTTTTTATTCAGGGATGAATGATTCCAAGGGGGAGATATTATAACACCCCAAACTCCAAGCTAATATTAGAACCTTGGTTCAAGCTCATACAAAATCAAACATCATGTTTTGGTAGTTTGATCAGTGATTTGAACATATATTAAGGTCTCATTTAACTATTAGCAACCTCCCTTACCGATTGACTTCTTGTGAAGTATTTTGCTATAGTCAAATTAAAATAATCCTAATTTTTTTATTTCTGATATTTTTTAATCTAAATACCAACTAAACTATAGATAATTGAATTAACTTTCCGACGCCACAAGTTTTGCCTTAATCGGAGTAAAAAGTTATACTAGATTTACCACAAGGGTGTCTGTCTGTCAGGGTGTGATGGCCCATCGGGCCAGACCCTCACCCTAAAGTAGAAAGAATGAAATTTGGTCATTTTGGGATGGCTGGAGTGACGGTTGGTCATGGGAGTGAAGGTCCTTCTCCCTAACCGTCAGCTAGGATAACTCAACACTATTATAACATTTTCAAAGGAGTTTTTAGGACTTTTCCCACTCTTTTAACCTCAAAACTACATCATTTAAACTATTTCAAGGCTGAATATAAAGACAAAACAACCCCAAATCCCTCATTCTCAACACAACTCAGGAAATTCTCCCAGCATATGTGATTTTCTTCTCTTCTCCGAAGAAAGAAATTTGAGTTTTTCATCTCCAAGCCCAAATCCTTAAAACTTCAATTCAAGAATCAAGAGTAATCAGGCATGTGGGTATTCAATAAGGATCTTCTTTTATCCTCATGTCCAAATTGAAATTTTATTCATGAATTTTATGATCTTCATAAACTAGGGTTTTACCCAAATTGTTAAACCAAGCTTAAATTTGATTCCCCATAATATATTTGCCACTCATAAACTTTATTTTAATGATTATTCATGATTTCTTAGGCTCATATCACATCATTCACACTATTCTCAAATTCAAACATGTTTTACATGATATAGTTAAGATTTCAAGCATATGATCAAGATATATGAGTTTTCCTAATTTCTTTAGTTTATTTTGTAATTATTTCATAAATACATGCTTTCGCATAAGAATAACATTTTCCCATGTTTAAGAATTATGAATTTCCATCTTATGATCAGTTGTTGAATTTTTGGGTTTTATTCCTGAAATTTCCTACTTTTATCAGCTTTAATTATTATCATGTTTAGTTGCATTAGTCAGAGCTAGTGAGTTATGAACACCCGATACCTAGGAATTCGAATATACATTAGTTTACATGCTTTTGAGTACATCTGACTATACATGCATTGTTACGTTCAGAGTACCGTGACTTGGGCATATCAGTTATCAGTTCATGTTATAGTTTATGCTTTAGTGTCATTCAGTTGGGAGTAATACTTATCACCGAGTAAGCACAGGGATGATGGATCCCCTTCAGGTAGGTAGAGACCATTAGTAACAGTCCCTGAGTTCCAGAACAACATCGCCACCGTAGGTTATAAGGGTCACCCATTGGTTTAGGATTGACACCCTAGTCCTTCATGGCATCAGTTTAGTGGATCCACGCCAGCCATTGTTGGTACCCTTGACAAAGTACTAACACCCTGCAAACTGGGGTTACAGGTTGGAACCTGATTATCTCAGATTGTGTAACAACCCATTTTGTTGTTACTAAATTATCCATGATAAATTGAAGAAAAATTTTATTTTTCATTCCTTAATATTAACTTGAGCCCAAAATAGACATCATTTTATTTATTGTTTCATCTCATAGTTTTCGGCAAAGATTTAAATCTTTTGATATGTTTAGATAGACTCAAGCTCAATGAATTTAATTATTCATGAATGTTAATATCAATACATTAGTTTTGAAGTTCATTAGGTATGAATTAAGATCATACAATATCTCAAACACAAAGTTAACTTTGAAACTCTCTTTTTGTTAGAGTTTCGATGTGAATTTTATTAGGGTCAATTTTAAAAAACCATATCTCCTAGAATATAAGGAGTGAAGAGGTCTAATACCTAAACAATCAAATATTTCTGAGTCATCATTCTAAGGCATAAACTATTTGTCAATCCCGATTCTGAGTAAAAAGTTATGACTGCTTTATTAAGCACTTTCCAGGTTGAAATAGGATTTTTCTATAGCAAAAATTCTGATGGTATTTAAATTAGCTTCAGCCATATTTTAGGTCTAAAAAACCCAAATCTCATTCCCTAACACTAGAGATGTGATTTCCTAAAGCTTAAGGTGAAATTTTTTTGTTGAGATAAGTTTTTTCATTATTTTCTTCGTCTTTTAATCCTTTAACATCCTAGAATCCTTAGAAAGACCTTTAATAGTGGAATTTTTGTGGGGAATACTTAGGGGTATTTTAAAAATGACCTACTGTGTCACAACCCGAGGCTACCCCTAGTCGTAAAACGATGCTGGAAACAACAAGTGATCTCAAGATAACCCATGGACTAACATACTGCTTGAGCAACTGATTTAATATGTACTAAATAGCTAGTTTGCTATGCGGAAACCTAATAATAATGAAATCTGAATAAGTATGTAACTGATAAAGTTTACAATCTGATAAATCTAAAGAGAGAAACTAAAATTAAATGACTGACTCTGACTGACATCTATGAAGCCTCTACTATACTGACTATAGATAGTTGGGACATACCTCCAGCTACCACTAATCAATACATATGAATAAAGTACACGATGAACATATGACTGGAGACCCTGAAATAGGAGAACTCATCACCTGCTAGATGGAAACTACAACTGTCTGATCATGATATGTGGGCTACAACAGGTACCTACATTATAAAATAATGTATCCACACAGACGTATATGTGGATCACTACTTCTGGAATGTACTGAGTAAGTGCGGGTGAATGCAATAAGTATAACTGAGTTCATCCATAATCTTAAACATGCATGCTAAGTGTAAGTAGACTTACTAATAGACTGAAATAAGCTGAAAGCTGATATATCTTCAAACATGATTAACCAACAACATTTGGTAAGCTGGTGAATCACTACACTTAGTTCCTTAAAAACCATACTTTTGTAATATAAGTAGAATTAAAGCTAGAAAACATACATGGATTCTGTATGAATACTGGGTCTGAAACTATGTGATGAAAACTGACATAACTCAAGGATCTGAATATACAAATATACTAAACATGAAAGTATAAACATATAAAAACCAAACATAACATATACAATGCTAAACTGATTAAATAAATGACTGATAGTTGAATACTGAATATCTGGATTTTAATACAGAATAACTAGTATCTGGATAGTGATTAGCTGGTATTTGTTTATTGATTAATTGATAACTGTATATTGATAACTGTATATTGATAACTAAATACTTGTCATGTAAAATAAAATCGTACTTAGTCTGAATAACAAGATTGAAATTGTAGGGTACAGTAAAAATGCAAAAAGGACTAACTAAACAACATGAGATAACTGAGCATAAATGTGTGAAGAATGTAATATCTGAGAATGCAAGACTAAGTGTATATCTATTATGTCACTAAGAAAATCTGTAATTCTGAAAGACTAAAATCTATATAACTGTATAGCTAAATGTTTGAACACTTAGTCAAGAAAACCTAAGCAAAAATACACTAAATACTGACTGAAACTGTGGGAGGTTTCATGTAACCGACATACCCATATCTGAGATAATGGAGGTCCAACTTATAACCCTAGTTTTAAGGGTGTTAGTATTGTTCCATGAGTACTAACACGGGCTTATGATGTGGATCCACAAGGATGAAGCCCCAAAGGACCAGAGTGTTAAGCCTAAACTGATGGGTGACCTCTCATATACTATGCTGGCTATATAGTTCTAGAATACAGGGACTACTCTGCCTAACTAATAGGAAAGTCTCTATCCCTACATTCGATCGGTACTAAATCCTACTCCCAACTAAAAGACATTGAAATACTAACTGGTGCAGGCACTGGTAACTGATAAGCTTAGGTCATGGTATTTCTGAAAATAATAGTGCATATGAATTCTTAGGTAATTATAATCATATAAAATGATAATGCTCAATATGATTATGGCGTTCTGAATATGATATTAAAACCATGGTCTGATTGACTTGTTACTTGAAAAATAGAAATCTTGCAAAACACATAGATATTGGGTGTTCATAACCCACTAGCACGAATGAGTATAAAATACGATATCAAACTTGAAAGACTTTAATAAGTGACTATGGTTCAAAGACCCAACCATGGGCATTTTATCAAACATGTGAAAATTATAAACTTATACATGTAAATACCTTAAACATGAGGGAAAAATAGGATTTAATGGCAAGAATTGCAACTTGGGGATTTGTCCTGAATCAACCTAATATGACATGGAAATTAAAACATTCAAAATATGATATGACTTATTCCACTTGAAAGCACTTATAATCATAACTTGAAATTAAAATAACAAGAGATTCATGCAGATAGTTCAACATAAACATGCAAAACTCATAATTTAAAACAAAAAGGGTTATTGGGCTCAATGGGTGAAAGGGGACCCAAGGATGAATTCCTATATACCTCACTAGATAAATTCATGAAAATTCTTAAGGGTTTCTTAAAACTTGAAGCTTGAAGCATGAATTTCTTAATTTCTTATGAAGAAGATAGGGTTTCTTCTTGGGGAAAGAGAGGCCATTTCTTGAGATAATTTGTGAGTAATAGGGTAAATACTACTCCTTGGAAGTCTCAAATTCGTGTTATGGACGTATTGGGTAAAGGGAAATGACCCAAATAAACTTAAATTTTTAAGAGCAAAACCTGGACAAATTAGAGAGGGGGCGACGCATGCCTTGGAGCATCGGCCTACACCGAGCGGCGCCTGCCTTAGAGCAGGAGACTACACCAGGCGATGCCCTCTTTAGAGCAGTGGACTGGAGGAGGCGACATGGGCCTTCTCTACTGGTACTACTAGTTTGGTTTTCCAAACACATCCCTACGCTCGTTCGAAAATTTTGAAATTCACCTAATATGTACTTTTGACCTTCCTAAACATGAATCAACTTAAAAACCAATATTTTGGGGTCTGCAAGGTTGATATATAAACCCGCAAAGTCTAGGGGTCTTGAAAGTAACTAAGTCCTCAACACTTAGTGGAATGTCAAGCCTTGGACCCCTTATGTATGCAACTGAGGGCTGAATTGAGCTAAAACATCTATGGGGTATTACAATATCTCCTTCTTGGGAATATTCATCCTCAAATGAAACTGGTTAGCTGAGAACACTAAGGAAACTAAGATCATATACTGAACATACATGACTAAAAACATGATTACATAATTGATTCGAAAACACGATACATGAATTGAACTGATTTTATGAATACATGCAACGACTTGAGAGTGGTTATAAGAATAAGATACAAATGAGAGAGTCAACTTATGAGTAACCATTAACTCAAATTGAATCTGGTTTTATGAAGAAAAGTTGAGATGTTTAAGATATGAAAATTCTGGATATTATAAGATCTACCCCTTAGGATATTTCATCCCCCGAATGATACTGACTGGGCTGAGACACTAAGTAAAGACTGAGAGGATGCACGGGACACTTACAAACTGAATTATGACTGAATATCTAGAATATAAAACTGATGCATGATGCATAAACAAAGCTGAATTCAAAAATGACATGGATACAAACAATTTACTCCTTGGAATAGCCATATTCATGAAACTTCGGATAGTATGACTATATGGAAAGATGGGAAACCATAGAAACTTATCTGTCTGACTACTAACTAAATTGTTTGCTATAAGGACTAGCTCACACTTAGCTGAAGCATTCTTCAACACTCTTTCTAAAAAGTTCTAATAACATTAGGGAGCAAAGAATCTTGGGCATGATCTAAATTAGATATCTGAATAAGGAATCGCAATATGGCTATAATTATTGAACATGGAACATAGGCCTATTAAACATAAGCTAGGATAGAATTTCTATGCCTTAGGCCATGCAACTGCTACTTTCAAGCTGAGACATACTCCTCAAATACTCCCTCAACTAGACATTTCACTTTAATACTGCACCTCTCTTAAGATTACTTAATATCTTCACATGGGCACTGATGACTCTGTTTACTAAAGTCTGAGCTGAAATGAATTCTCCCACTATGTTTAAGCCTAATCGAATCTACAAAGTGAAAACATAACACTGTAATACTAATCTGAATAATGAATTCAATACCCCCCCCCCCGCCTGCTTTCACAACTTCTTATCTCGTGAATAATTCTTATTATTATTTCAGCCGCTACATTCAATCTCGTACCAGGAATTCACTAGCGCACAACACACCCTTCTACTTATATAGCAACATGATGTTCAACCCTATCATTATAACTACCTATGAACTTTTAGGCAACAACCCATGAAAGAATCTTTCTCATATTTTCTAAACCTCTATCAATAACAACTTTCTTGCACTATTCTTAATAAGATACACATGGAATTCTCAACTAATAATGCCTTAGATAAAACAAGCATACAACAATCTTTCATCAACAAGAAACATTTAGTCTCTCCCATCGAACTAATTATTCATTAACACTATCTTTACATTAAGGAGAGGTCACTGAAAGGTTAGAACATAAGGACCTGAAGCATGAAAGACTACTATGCATAACTTTGACACTTAACTAAGGCCTAAGGAATAGAATATAAATATCATGGATTCATCAAAGGATGTAATCTAAGAACATACATGACAAAATCTGAATTTTACTGCCCATTAGGAGTGTAGCATGAGTTATAGGGACTGAGCATACCATAAAACATGAGTACATGAGTCATGAGCTATATGACCTAAGTTTGGAGTTCATAAATTCATGGAATATGATTTGTACTGCTGAGTGAACTGGAACTCCTTATTAGGAACTGAAAGCGTATATGATTCTCTATGATATGCATGGAAATGAACTATGATCATGGAGCTGACATGTAAGGCATGAGTAGATGTTGTGAGAACTAAAAAAATTTACACAGAGATAAGAATGGGTTGGGATCCTCCTTCCCTATTGATGTTCTACATAACACTGGCATCACTACTAAAATTTGAGAGCCTAAATTAGTTACTTGTTCTATTATCTCCCCCTTCACTTAAAGCCATCATTCTAAGTCTGCAGGACCCTTTTTAAATAACTCTAAACAAAAACCACTATATTCTACAGTCCAAGATATAACAATACATATAAATAAGAACTCATCCTGAAAGACTACACTTGAAAATGTAAGACCCGCTACTAGTACTTCCTTTTGATATACAACTCTTATCTTTCTATAGCCTATAACTTAGCTAGTAAAAACATCACATACTACATTAATAGACTCATTCACACATAGAAACTCAAGGGTACAATCTAAGAACAACCACACTATCATACTTAACTTAAATTCTTGCATACATTATTTCAAGCCTACTGATTCACCTTTCATACAACTAGCACCATGGATACAAAATATATTGATTCCAGATAATTATTATACCTACTTTACTATTGTGGAACTTTTAAGTTCATGTTTTTAATTCTAGATCATATTCTTTCAAAGGTTTCTAAGAAGGGATCTAAGAGTACATTTGAATTTGCCTCAATGCACAATTTTTCATGATCATGAATAAATACTTTCAAAGTGCAGAACATAAGGGAACTGATTGGACACTTTTGAGCCTACATATAATCCCATAACTGTCTATGGGCCAATTTGAGAAAACTCTATCTGCAGAAATTTGAGTTTCACCATTTTTATTGCCTCAAGAATAAGGCAAAGTTGGCATGAATGGATTAACCTAACAGTCTGCATAATTTCTGAAGGAACACCTCTACTACACGATCTGAGACATCAAAGAAGGGAAACTTGGACCTACATTATTAAACAATATTGCACATAGACGTTTATGTGGATTAGTACTTTTGGAATGTGCTGAGCATGTGGGAGTGAATGCACAAGTAAAAATAGTATCTAACTGTGCATATAAATGATAAAGAATGCATTCTAAGTGTAAATAAACCACGTTGGTTGGAGTACTCTAAAGACTGCAAAATATAAGAATATTGTAGTAAAGCATAAAAATAATCTTTGTGAACCATGACACTTGGTTAAAGCTATACTTTTTCTCTTTCTGTTCGTGGAATAAGCAGGATCGAAGTTAAGTCTATTTTCAAATCATTCAGGCTAAGTGTAAAAAAGATTCACCTTTATTTCTGTAAATTGAAAGCTAAACTCTCATAGCTAATGTCTTATGTAAACAATATCTGAGAGCCTTTACATTTAGTTTCTAAAATATGTTATGTTATTCTATTTTAGGACTTAGGGAGTTTATTTTAAACGCTTTTCTGTTATTATTTTCTATAAGGGAGGTTCTTCTCACCGACATAAACCATGTGAGCTATCATGGAGTCCAACATCTAGTTCCCCTAAGGGGAAAACCTCACGTTGGGGAGAGGTGTCATACTCTTGCCAAGGAGTATAACCTGAGCTAAGTGATCACAATCTGTATTTGCATCCATATAAATGGGAATAATCTAAATTTGTACCTATGTTGGCCCGTAGTTCTGGGGCATGTGAACAAGGACACATACCCAACTCGATGCTAAATACTACTCCCTTTAATTTGTATGATCATTTTGTAGGAAATCCACTTTAAAACTAGCATAAGGATTTATCTTTCTTTAAATCATGATCAACATGAACAATGTGGATTCCTTATCTTAACTTAGGATGAAAATATCAATTCTTGCTTAACTTGATAAAACTCATTAAAAGAAACTTAAGAATATAATCTTCTTGAAATATCAACACCTAAACTTAGAGCTTTAAAACCCCTGCTCTAAATTCATGTCAAATAAAAATAATACTTCATGCTCAATAATCTTCTTGAAAAACTTCAATAATTTCAGTCAATATAATGAAATCAAAATCGCAATATGAATACTATGGATTAAAACATGAGCATGCGTAATCTTGAACTTGCAATATAATATCATACTTCAATAAAATCTCTTGCTTTCTTTCATAGAACTTGCAATATAATATCATACTTAAATCTCAATTGAAAATCTTTAAATCAAAGCATAAATAAAAGAGAACAAGCATGCACTTTAAAACTTAAATCACTTTATAAATCCATAAATTTAGACAAAGATAGGTTGGGTATGAACCCTAATTGTAATTTACATAAATTAAACTTTAAAACTAGTTTTGGGCACAGGGATGAAAGAGTATCCTTGTTCATAATCCCCACATGCCTTAATAGACTTGATTTGATAGATGAAAGCTTGACATTGAAAGCCATGGAGATGATCATGAAAGCTTTCTAGTGATTATTGGATTAGGGAACTTAAAATCTTGATCTTTCTTAAAGGGAAGATGATGGAATGGATGATCTTTAGGAGGGATGATCAGGGTTTGTTCTTTGAGAGAAAAATTGGAGAATGAGGGAAAATAATGCCCTAATTAAAGCCTTAGATCGTATTTTTACAACTTGTGTTAAGGTGGGAAAAGATCCCGATTCCCCTCCATCATTTAAACCAAAAATTCATAACCTGGATCGCACACATACCTTGATAGACCTGATTTGATGGATGAAAGCTTGACATTGAAAGCCATGGAGATGATCTTGAAAACTTTCTAGAGATTATTGGATTTGGGAACTTAAAATCTTGATTTTTCTTGAAGGGAAGATGATGGGATGGATGATCTTTGGGAGGGATGATTAGGGTTTGTTCTTTGAGAGAAAAATTGGAGAATGAGGGCAAATAATGCCCCAATTGAAGCCTTAGATCGTGTTTTTGTGACTTATGTTGAGGTGGGAAAAGACCCCATTACCCCTCTATTATTTAAATAAAAAATTTGTAATACGGATCGCATTTTGTAGGTTCACCGTGATGCGGTGTAATCACAGTGGCTTACTGCCTCACACAAAAAATGGCATAACTTTTCACTCGGGTATCGAATTAAGGCAAAATTTATATTATTGGAAAGATAACTCAATTATGGATGATTTTCTGGGTCTTGAGCCGAACAATTCTACGAACATCAAAAGTTATACACTTCAAAAGTTGACCTTTGTAGAATCAAACATCAAAGTTTAGATGAATCTAAGGTTCTTAGCTCACTTAGCAAAGACTTTTAGGTTCTAAGCCCCTTAAGCATGCACTATAAGCTTAACTAAACGAAGAAAAGTTTGAGGTATTGTAGTATCTCACCCTTGGGAACATTCATCCTCAAATGATGGACAGGTACTCATGAAGTCTTAGAAGTATGGAGTAATGTAAATATGATATGTCTGCTGACAAAGGATATAATTGAGCTGAAACATCAAAACTTTCCTTAGTAAACTGATTTCTGAGCTGACTTGACTTTACTTACTATAAGAAGTTGATTCATGCTGAGAGTTCAAAAATCTCTTGAGGTGTTCGTGATAAAATCATACATATAAAGCTACGAAGTGATAACTCATGCAAGCATGAACCATGAGACAACTAGTTTAAGATTGTAAAAGGGGTATTACACTATCTAGGCTGGAATACTTGGAAAACTGAGGTTATGCTTTAAACACTTACGAACTGAGTCATGACAAAATGGATAAATATGAAACATGATGCTTGGACTGAAATGAATTTGCAACTTGCATATTCATGAATGAATTAGCTCAAGAATAGGAAAGATGGAAAACCATGGGACTTGTTTTTCTGGTTACTAAACTAAATTGATGGCTATACAGACTAAATTATACTGAAAGCATATACTCAACTGGAATATTTCTTTAGCACTCTTTGTAAAAAGTTCTAATAACATTAGGGAAAAAGAATCTTGGGTATGATCTGAGTGAGATATATGAAGAAGGAATTCTTAATATAGCTATAACTTTGTAACATGGAACATAGGCCTATTAGAAATAAACTAGTTTAGAATTACTAGGCCTTAGACAATGCAACTACTAATTTTTCAAGCTTAGAAACACTTCTCATATACTCTCTTCGACTACACTCTCTCCCCTTGAATACCATGATCACACGGGTACATATAACTTTATATACTAATTTCTGATCTGAACTAAATTCTCTCAACATGTTCAAACCTAGCTTGTATCACAACGTACTACACATAACATTATAACGCTACTCTGAACTATGAATTCTATACGCCAAGCATTTTCACAACTTCTCCTCTCTAAGATAATTCTTTTTATCACTTCAACAACACAATTCAACCTCTTACTAGGAAATCTTTAACGCACAACACATCCTTTCCCTTATATACCAACATAACATTCAAGCCTATCATTTAAACCACATAAGAACTTCTAGGAAAATACCCATAAAAACCTCTTCCTCATAATCTCTAAACCTCTATCATTAACAACTTTTTTGCATTATTCTTAAGAAGACACACACAAAATCTTAACTAACCATGACGCATACCAAAAGCTTAGTTTCGATCTTACTTTACACTTATATGCTCATATATAAAAACATTCAACAAGCAGGAAACAATCTTTCCTCAATAAAAAAAATTACTCTCACCCATCTCGGCAGTTACTTTTCACTACTATCATCTCCTCCTCAGATTAAAGCCATCATTCTAAGTCTATGGAACCCTTTACTAAACTTTAATCTAAACTACAATTACTTTACTCTAGAGTCAGGGGTATAAAAATACACATACATAATAAACTTACCCTGAAAGACTACACTTAAAAGTGCAAAACTCACCGCTAATACTTTATTCAAAGATACAACTCTATCTTTCTATGGCCACAATAGTCATCATCTAATAAGTTGAACACTTACTAACTTAGAATCTTCATGAGTATCACCACACCCAAAGTTCAAATCATCTAGAGCTTCAACTCTTATTTCTAATAGCTCAATCTTCAAAGATTCAAACATAGATTCTAACACTTACTATGGATGTCCCCAAACATTTAAAGAACTATGCAAACATCATTCTTGGTCACTCTCTTAGTACATACCACCCTTAACTTCCGTTAGGTTCAATAATCATCACCAGAGACTTACACTCTATTAACTCGGCAAACATACTTGCCTAACTAAACACATAATCATAGCCTACCAAGATCGCATCTTAAATTTATATTTTTCCTAAACCATCAAAATTAAAATCATACTTAAAAGATTCACCACCAACAATCCATAATTCCTCAACTTATCTACTATGACACCATGTACAATATAGCTATCCTTCTTCAACTTATCCACTCAAGGGTAGTAATAACCACACACAATACTTAATAAACTTCAAAAATAATGCAGTCCCATATCACCTTGGGAAAACCTCTACATCATATCCATAACACCATACTTAATTACGAATACGTTAACTTAAACTCTTGCATACACTGTTCAAGACTACTAGATCATTTCCATATAACTAGCATCAACAACCAAGAAATCATTATTTGCACCTTTATGATCATCCATTATTCAAACTTAGTGTCTAGTGCTAGATATGATTAACAACCCAACCTCACATACTATTCTCAGTTGGAAGCTATAAAATAAGACATCAAGAAACATTATTCCACTAAAGCCTCGTAATAACAATAATTAATCATAATCTTATGGTATAACATATTAAAATCTGTTAGCACATCCTCCTGCTACACATTACGATTATTTACCCATCTATACACCTAAATTACTTTCATAGCTCTATAAGTTACAACTAATCTCATTTTCTACTTCAAGATAGCAACAATTCACCTTAACTAATAACTCTTTCTCTACCCTTTGTCAAGGAACTTATACCATATTCATTACCCTTAAGCTGATACACAAAGACCTATCACTTTAACACAAACTCAAAAACATGCATAAGATTATCTATATACTTTATATCAATTATCATTCTCACTTTTCTTATCACTACACTTCTATACCCGCTATAAAATAAGACATCAAGAAACATTATTCCACTAAAGCCTCGTAATAACAATAATTAATCATAATCTTATGGTATAACATATTAAAATCTGTTAGCACATCCTCCTGCTACACATTACGATTATTTACCCATCTATACACCTAAATTACTTTCATAGCTCTATAAGTTACAACTAATCTCATTTTCTACTTCAAGATAGCAACAATTCACCTTAACTAATAACTCTTTCTCTACCCTTTGTCAAGGAACTTATACCATATTCATTACCCTTAAGCTGATACACAAAGACCTATCACTTTAACACAAACTCAAAAACATGCATAAGATTATCTATATACTTTATATCAATTATCATTCTCACTTTTCTTATCACTACACTTCTATACCCATACTTCCAACTATAAGAAGGTTCTACTACTTATGAATCATAACACTCGAGGTTGCAATATCGCTCGAATGCAAACTCTATTCAACA
This sequence comes from Capsicum annuum, assembly GCF_002878395.1. NCBI lineage: Eukaryota > Viridiplantae > Streptophyta > Magnoliopsida > Solanales > Solanaceae > Capsicum > Capsicum annuum. The sequence goes on from NC_061122.1 coordinate 33,714,003, forward strand.
ATCTAAGTTTATACTATCTCTTCTTATGGGTACTATCTATATTGAAGGGTTAATGAGAAATCTGAATGTATATCTTAATCTGTCTTAACAGGACAAATCACATAAATGAGGACAAAAATTTTAACTTGAAAAACTCATAACACACTAACGAGCTACTCTTAAGCCCCTTGTACATTTTTAAAGTTACTGATAGTAAATCTGAGAGCATCATCTAGGGAGGAATTAGAACTTTCTAATAGTGTTATCACAAAAATATAACATAGATAGAGAATTATAGAGTAACACGTGAATCGACAGAAGTTTCTGAGAGAAGAACTTTACAGCATGATCTAGAGTATAAAAGAAAGGAGACATTTCTTAAATCCCCTGCAGTCTCTCAAAGAAAAGTTAAGCTCCGTATAATTCTGCAAGACTCTACTAGACACGACTTCATAGACACCCTAGGACACTTTAACTTTATGCTCTGATACCAAGTTTGTAACAACCCGAGGCTACCCCCTAGTCGTCACACAGTGCTTAGGACCACAAGTGATCCCAAGCTAACCCTTGTACTGGTATAACTCATGAGAAACTAGATAAAATACATAAGTCTAAAATAATTAAGCGGAAAATATGTATTTACTAAATATCTTCAAAACAAAACTATAAAAATGAATACAACTTTGTTCATACAAAATAAAACTGAAATCAAATACATCAACTCTACTATTTGTCTATGAAGCCTATACTAGTATTGACTATGGTTAGTCGGGAGCATGACCCCCAACTATCCTAAGCCAATATGACTGAATAAAGAAAACAAAATGTTACTCGAACTATGACTGACTCGAACCCTTGAATCGAAAGGGCTCATCACCTGCTGACTGGAAGCTGCAACTGTGTTATTATGATGTGCATGCTACAACTTGTACCTACATTATTAGATAATATAGCATATAGATGTATATATGGATCAGTACTTTTGGAATGTAATGAGCATGTGGGGGTGAATGCATAAGTGAAAATAGTAACTAATTGTGCATATAATTGGTAAAGAATGCATTCTAAGTGTAAATGACTCACGTTGGCTGGGGTACTCTAAAGACAACAAAATATAAGCAAACTATAGTAAAGAATAAAAATAATATTTGTCAGCCATCACACTTAGTTCTAAAAGCTATACTTTTACTCTTTTCGTTCGTTGAATAAGTAGGACTGAAGTTAAGTCTGTTTTCAAATCATGCAGGCTAAGTATTAAAAGGACTCACCTTTATATCTATAAACTGAAAGATGACACGTAATATTTAAAATAAATTGTGAGCCTTTATACTTAGTTTCTAAAAGTTGTTTTTTGTTCTATTTTAGGACTTAGGGTGTTTCTTTTAAAATCTTTTTTGCTATTCTTTTCTGTTAGGGAGGTTCTTCTAATCGACGTAAACCATGTGAGATATCATAAAGTCAAACGTCTATTTCCACTAAGGTGAAAACCTCACATTGGGGAGAGGTGTCATACTCTTTCGAAGGAGTATAACCTGAGCTAAGTGATCACAATCTGTATCTGCATACATATAAATGGGAATAATCTAAATATGTACCTACGTTGTCTCGTAGTTCTGGGGCATGTGAACTAGGACACATACCCAACGCGATGCTAAATACTACTCCCTTTAATCTTTATGATCATTCTATAGGAAATCCACTTTAAAACTAGTATAAGGGTTTATCTTTCATTAAATCATGATCAAGATGAACAATGTGGATTTCTTATCGTAGCTTAGGATCAAAAGATCAAATCTTGCTTAAAATGTTGATATAACTCATCAAAAGAAACTTAAGAATATAATCTTTTCAAAATATCAACACCTAAACTTAGAGCTTAAAAACCCCTGCTCTAAATTCATGTCAAATCAAAATAATACTTCATGCTCAATAATTTTCTTGAACTAGTCCAATAATTTCAGTTAAGATCATGAAATCAAAATCACAATATGAATCTTATGGATTAAAACATGAGCATGCGTAATATTAATGCACTTATAGCCTTTAAATATCATGTTTTCTTTCATATAACTTGCAACATAATATCACACTTATATCTCAATTGAAAATCTTTAAATTAAAGCATAAATAGATGAGAAAGCATGCACTTTAACACTTAAATCACTTTATAAATCCATAAAGTCAAAACAAAATAGGTTGGGCATGAAACCTAATTGTAATTTATGTAAATTCAACTTTAAAACAAGTTTTGGGCACGAGGATGAAAGAGTATCCTTATTCATAACCCCACATACCTTAATAGACCTGATTTGATGGATGAAAGCTTGACCTTGAAAGCCATGGAGATGATCTTGAAAGCTTTCTTGAGATTATTGGATTAGGGAACTTAAAATCTTGATCTTTGTTGTAGAGAAGATAATGGAATGGCTGATTTTTGGGAGGGATGATTAGGGTTTGTTCTTTGAGAGAAAAATTGGAGAATGAGGGCAAATTATGCCCCAATTGAAGCCTTAGATTATGTTTTTATGACTTGGGTTGAGGTAGTAAAAGACCCAACTTACCCTTGATCATTCCAACCAAAAATTCATAAACTTAATTGAGTTTTGAAGGCTCACCGCAATGCGGCGTAATCGGGGTGGCTTACTGCCTTACACGAAAAATTGCATAACTTTTTACTCCGATATTGAATTAAGAAGAAATTTGTATTGTTGGAAAGATAACACAACTATCTACAATTTGGTGGGTCTTGAGCTGAAAATTTCTGCATACATCAAAATTTATACACTTTCAAAGTGGACCCTTGTAGAATCAAACATCAAACTTTGGATGAATGTAAGGTTCTTAGCTCAACTTGTCTCTAAGTGATTTCTATGAATACTCTTTACCTAATAAGTAATTCACACACTAGAATAAAGGTCATGACATGATTTCAATTTATGGATGAAGAACATGACAAATACACCTTCCCCGTGATGCGATGAGTGTCTCACCGCTATCACTTCCACGACACAGTGAAATCGTGTTGAGCTGTTAGAATTGAAATCCAAACGTGGCCTAAACCTCGTCCGAAAAATCTAAATCTTACCCGATACATGCTACCTACATGCTTGAATATGAATCAACTCAAAAACCATCGTCTCGAAGCCCGGAAGGTCAACTTAAAAATCCTTGAAGTTACAAAGACAAAAATAAGACAAAGTCTTCAATACTCAGCAAAGATTTTTAAATTCTAAGCCCCTAAAGCATGCACTAAAAGCTTAACTGGACTAAGAAAAATTTAGGGTATTACAATATCTCCCCCTTGGGAATATTCATCCTCGAATAATGGAAAGGTACTCGCAAAGTCTTAGAAGTATGGAATAATGTAGACATGATATGATGTGCATTCTACAACTTGTACCTACATTATTAAATAACGTAGCACATAGACGTATTTATGGATCAGTACTTTTTGAATGTATTGAGTATGTGGGAGTAAATGCATAAGTAAAAACAGTAACTAACTGTGCATATAACTGGTAAAGAATGCATTCTAAGTGTAATGACTCACGTTGGCTAGAGTACTCGAAAGACTGCAAAATATAATCATACTGTAGTACAGAATAAAAACAATCTTTGTGAGACATCACACGTAGTTCTAAAAACCAGTTATGCTTATCTTTCTTTAAATCATGATTAAGATGAACAATGAAGATTCCTTGTCTTAGCTTAGGATCAAAAGATCAAATCTTTCTTAAAATCTTGATGTAACTCATCAAAATAAACTTAAGAATATAATCTTCTTAAAATATCAACACCTAAACTTAGGGCTTAAAAATCCCTTCTATAAATTCATGTCAAATCAAAATAATACTTCATGCTCAATAATTTTCTTGAAATACTTCAATAATTTCAGTCAAGAAAATGAAATCAAAATCACAATATAAATTTTATGGATCAAAACATGAGCATGCGTAATCTCGATGCACTTAAAGCTTTTAAATTTCACACTTTCTTTCATATAACTTCCAACATAATTTCATGCTTAAATCTCAATTGAAAATCTTTAAATTAAAGCATAAAAAGGTGAGAACAAGCATGCTCTTTAACACTCAAATCACATTATAAATCCATAAAGTCAAAACAAGATAGGTTGGGTATGAACCCTAATAGCAATTTACGTAATTTCAACTTTAAAACTAGTTTTGGGAATAAGGATGAAAGAGTATCCTTGTTCACAACCCCCACATATCTTAATAGACTTGATTTGATGGATGAAAGCTTGACCTTGAAATCTTTCTTGAGATTATTGGATTAGAGAACTTAAAATCTTGATCTTTCTTAAACAGAAGATGATGGAATGGATGATCTTTGGGAGGGATGATTACAGTTTGTTCTTTGAGAGAAATATTGGTGTATGAATGCAAATAATTCCCTAATTGAAGCCTTCGATTGAATTTTTTTGACTTGGGTTAAGGTGGGAAAAGACCCCATTGCCCCTCTATTATTTAAACAAAAAATTCATAACCCGGATTGCATTTTGAAGGCTCACCGCGATGCGGTGTAATCGCAGTGGCTTACTACCTCACACGAAAAATTCCATAACTTTTCACTCGGGTATTGGATTAAGGCGAAATTGGTATCGTTGGAAAGATGACTCAATTAAGTACAATTTGATGTGTCTTTATCTGATAAATTCTACATACATCAAAAGTTATAATATCATGCTTAAATCTCAATTAAAAATTTTTAAATCAAGGCATAAAGAGATGAGAACAAGCATGCACTTTACCACTTAAATCACATTATAAATACATAAAGTCGAAACAAGAAAGGTTGGGTATGAACCCTTAATGCAATTTACGTAAATTCAACTTTAAAACTATTTTTTGGCATAAGTATGAAAGATTATCCTAGTTCATAATCCCACATACCTTAATAGACTTGATTTGATGGATGAAAGCTTGACCTTGAAAGCCATGGAGATAATCTTGAAAACTTTCTGGAGATTATTGGATTAGGGGACTTAAACTCTTGATCTTTCTTAAAGAGAAGATGATGGAATGGATGATCTTTGGGAGGGATGATTAGGGTTTGTTATTTGAGAGAAATATTGGAGAATAAGAGGAAATAATGCCCCAATTGCAGCCTTAGATACTGTTTAAATGACTTGGGTTGAGGTGGGAAAAGACCACATTTCCTTTCCATCATTTAAACCAAAAATTTGTAACCCGGATTGCATTTTGAAGGCTCACTGCGATGCGGTGTAATCGCGGTGGCTTACTACCTCACATGAAATATGGCATAACTTTTCACTCCGGTATCGGATTAAGGTAAAATTGGTATAATTGGAAAGCTAACTTAAATATATACAATTTGGTGGGTCTTGAGAAAAAAATTCTACGTACCAAAGGTTGTAGACTTTCAAAGTTGACCCTTGTAGAATCAAACATCAAACTTTGGACATTCTAAGATTCTTAGCTCAACTTGGCCCTAAGTGATTTCTATGAACACTCTTAACATAATACCCACTTCACATACTAGAATAAAGGTCATGAAACATGCATTCAATTTATGAATCAAGAACAAGAAAAATACACTTTCATTGCAACGCAGTGAGTGTCTCATCGCTATCCCTGGCGCAATGCGGTGGAATCACGTTGAGCTTCTAGAATTGAAATCCAAACGTGGTCCAAACCTAGTTTGAAAAATATGAAACTTACCCGACACATGCTACCTACATGCTTGAACATGAATCAATACCAAAACCATTGTCTTGAATCCCAGAAGGTTAAATTAAAAGTTTTTAAATTTACAAAGCCAAAATAAGACTAAGTCTTCAACTCATAGCTAAGATTTCTAGGTTATAATCCTCTTAAGCATGCACTATAAGCTTAACTGAACTAAGAAAAGTTTAGGGTATTACAATTTTTCCCCCTTGGGAACATTCGTCCTCGAATAATAGATAGGTACTCGTGAAGTCTAAGAAGTATGGAATAATGTACACATGATATGTCTTTTAAGAAAGGATATAAGTAAGCTGAAACATTAGAACTTTCATCAGTAAACTGATTTCTGTGTTGGCTTGGTTTTACTTACTATAAATAGCTAATTCATCCTTAGAGTTTAGAAATCTCTTGAGGTACTCATGATATAATCATATATATAGAGTTGTGAAGTGATGACTCATACAATCACAAACCATGAGATAACAAGACTAATATTGTACAAGGGGTATTACCCTATCTGGACTGGAATACTTGGAAAACTAAGGTTATGCTCTAAACACTTATGAATTGAGTCATGACAAGATAGTTGAATATAAAACATGATGCTTGGACTGAAATAAATTTGCAACTTGCATGGACGTGAATGAATTACCTCAGGAATAGGAAAGATGGAAAACTATAGCAACTTATTTGTCTGATTACTAACCTAAATTGTTGGCTACACGGACTAAATTATACTGAAAGTTTATACTCAACTAGAATATTTCTACATCACTCTTTGTATAAAGTTCTAATAACATTAGGGAAAAAGAATCTTGGGTGTGATCTGAGTGAGATATCTGAAGAAGGAATTCATAATATAGCTATAACTTTGTAACATGGAACATAGGCCTATTAAACATAAACTAGTTTAGAATTACTAGGCCTTACACAATGCAACTACTAATTTTTCAAGCTTATAAATACTTCTCAGATACTCTCTTCGACTATACTCTCTCCCCTTGAATACCATGATCACACTGGTACATATAACTTTATATACTAATTTCTGATCTGAACTAAATTCTCTCAACATGTTCAAACCTAACTTGTATCACAACGTACTACACATAACATTATAAGACTACTCTGAACTATGAATTCTATACCCCAAGCATTTTCACAACTTCTCCTCTCTAAGATAATTCTTCTTATCACTTCAACAACACAACTCAACCTCTTACTAGGAAATCTTTATCGCACAACACATCCTTTCCCTTATATACCAACATAACATTCAAGCCTATCATTGTAACCACATAAGAACTTCTAGGCAAATACCCATAAAAACCATTTCCTCATAATCTATAAATATCTATCATTAACAATTTTCTTCCATTATTCCCCAGAAGACGCTTACAAAATCTCAACAAACCGTGATGCATACCAAAAGCTTAGTATCGATCTTAATTCGCACTTATAGCCTCATATAAAACAAACATTCAACAAAAAGACAAAATCTTTCCTCAACAAGAAAAAAATTTACTCTCACATATCTCAATAGTTGTCTATCACTACTATCATCTCCCTCTCAGATTAAAGCCATCATTCTAAGTCTATGGAACCATTTACAAAACTTTAATCTAAACTACAATTACTTTACTCTAGAGTCGGGGGTATAAAAATACACATACATAATAAACTTACCCTGAAAGACTACACTTAAAAGTGCAAAACTCACTGCTAATACTTTATTCAAAGATACAACTCTATCTTTCTATGGCCACAATAGTCATCATCTAATAAGTTGAACACTTACTAACTTAGAATCTTCATGAGTATCACCATACCCGAAGTTCAAATCTTCTAGAGCTTCAACTCTTATTTCTAATAGCTCAATCTTCAAAGATTCAAACTTAGATTCTAACACTTACTATGGATGTCCCCAAACATTTAATGAACCATACAAACTTCATTCTTGGTCACTCTCTTAGTACATACCACCCTTAACATTCCGTAGCTTCAATAATCATCATCAGAAACTTACACTCTATTAACTCAGCAAACATACTTGCCTCACTAAACACGTAATCATAGCCTACCAAGATCGCATCTCAAAATTATATTTTTCCTAAACGATAAAAATTAAAATAATACTTAAAATACTCACCACCAACTATCCATAACTCTTCAACTTATCTACTACAAACATCATGTACAATATAGCTAGCCCTCTTCCACTTAAACACTTAAGGGTACTATAAACCACACATAATACTTAATAAACTTCAAAAATAATGTAGTCCCATATCACCTTGGGAACACCTCTACATCATATCCATAACACCATACTTAATTACGAATACGTGAAGTTAAACTCTTGCATACACTGTTCAAGACTACTAGATCATTTTCATATAACTAGCACCACCAACTAAGAAATCATTATCTCCAACTTCATGATCATAAACTATTCAAACTTAGTGTGTAGTGCTAGACATTATTAACAACCCAACCTCACATACTATTCTCACATAGAAGATATAAAATAAGACATCAAGAAACACTATTCTACTAAAGCCTCATAATAACAATAATTGATCATAATCCTATGGTATACATATTAAAATCTGTTAGCACATCCTCCTGCTTCATATTATGACTATTTACCCATCTATACATCTAAATTAGTTTCATAGCTCCATAAGTTTCAACTAAACTCCATAGACATCCTTTGTAAAGATAGTCAACAATCTAAGTTTATACTATCTCTTCTTATAAGCACTATCTGTATTGGAGGATTAATAAGAAATTTTAATAGATATCTTACTCTATCTTAACAGGACAAATAATATAGATGATAATGAAAATTTCAACTTGAAAAACTTATAACACACTATCGAATTTCTCTCAAGCCCTTTGTACATTTTTTGAAGTTACTGATAGTACATCTGAGAGCATCATTTTGTGAGAAATTGGAACTTTCTAATCATGTTATCTCAAGAATATAACATAGATGGAGAAATATGGAGTAACACACAAATCGACAGAAGTTTTTGATAGAAGAACTTTATAGCATGATCTAGAGTATAAAAGAAAGGAGACATTTCTTAAATCCCCTATAGCCTCTCGAAGAAAAGTACAAACATCTTCGTACTATTTTGCAATACACTACTAGACATGACTTCATAGACATCCTAGGAAACTTAAACTTTGTGCTCTGATACCAAGTTTGTAACGATCTGAGGCTACCCCCTAGCCATCAGACAGTGCTTAGGACCAGAAATGATCCCAAGCTAACCCTTATTCCGGCACAACTCATGAGAAACTAGATAAAATACATAAGTCTAAAATAAGTAAGCAAAAAATATGTCTCTACTGAATATCTTCAAAACAAAAGTATAAAAATGAATACAATTGTGTTTGTACAAAACAAAGCTAAAATAAAATACATCAACTATACTATCTGTCTATGAAGCCTCTACCAGTATTGATATAAGTAGTCGGGACATAACCCCCAACTATCCCAAACCAATAAGACTGAATAAAGAAAACAAAATGCTACTCGAACAATGACTGACTCAAATCCTTGAATTAAAAGGGCTCATCACCTATTGAATGGAAGTTCCAACTTTTTGATTATGATGTGCATTCTACAACTTGTACCAATATTATTAGATAATGTAGCACATAGACATATATGTGGATCAGTACTTTTGGAATATACTGAGTATGTAGGGGTGAATGCATAAGTAAAAATAGTAACTAACTATGCATATAACTGGTAAAAAATGCATTCTAAGTGTAAATAACTCATGTTGACTGGAGTACTCTAAAGACAGCAAAATATAACCATATCATAGTAAAGCATAAAAACAACTTTGTGAGCCATCACAATTAGTTCTAAATGTTGTACTTTTACTATTTCTGTCCATAGAATAATTAGGCATGAAGTTAAGTCTATTTTTTAATCGTGCAGTCTAAGTGTAAAAAGAACTCACCTTTATATCTGTAAACTGAAAGCTAAAATCTCATAGATAATGTCTTATGTAAAATAATATCTAAAAAAATTGTGAGCCTTTACAATTAGTTTCTGAAAGTTGTTCTGTTGTTCCTTTTTAGGACTTAGGGAATTTCGTTAAAATCTTTTCTATTATTAGTTTCCATTAGGTGGGTTCTTCTAACCAACATAAATCATGTGACCTATAATTAAGTCCAATGTCTAGTTCCCCTAAGGGGAAAACTTCACTTTGGGGAGAGGTGTCATACTCTTGCTAAGGAGTATAACCTAAGCTAAGTGATCACAATTTATATCTACATCCATATAAATGTGAATAATCTAAATTTATACCTACACTGGCTCATAGTTCTCGGGTATATAAACTATAACACATACCCAACTCGATGCTAAATACTACTCCCTTTAATCTGTAATCTCATTTTGTAGAAAATCAACTTTAAAACTAGCATAAGGATTTACAAAGAAAACCAGTTATGCTTATCTTTCTTAAAAACATGATCAAGATGAACAATGAGGATTCCTTATCTTAGCTTAGTATCAAAATATCATATCTTGTTTAAAATCCTGATATAACTCATCAAAAGAAACTTAAGAATATAATCTTCTGAAATATCAACACCTGAACTTAGGGCTTAAAACCCCTACTCTAAATTTATGTCAAATCAAAAAATACTTCATGCTTAATAATCTTCTTGAAATACTTCAATAATTTCAGTTAATAAAATCAAATCAAAATCACAATATAAATCTTATGGATCAAAACATGAGCATACAAAATCTTGATGCACTTAAACCCTTTATATATCATGCTTCATTAATATAACTTGCAACATAATATCATGCTTAAATCTCAATTGAAAATCTTTAAATCAAAGAATAAATAGATGAGAACAAGTATCACTTTATCATTTAAATCACATTATAAATACATAAAGTCAAAACAAGATAGTTTTGGTATGAACCCTTATTGCAATTTACGTAAATTCAACTTTAAAACTATTTTTTGGCACAAGGATGAAAGCGTATCCTAGTTCATAACCCCACATACCTTAATAGACTTTATTTGATGGATTAAAGATTGAACTTGAAAGCCATGGAGATAATCTTGAAAACTTTTTGGAGATTATTGTATTAGAGAACTTAAACTCTTAAACTTTCATAAAGAGAATATGATGGAATGGATGATCTATGGTAGGGATGATTAGGGTTTGTTCTTTGAGAGAAAAATTGGTGAATGAGGGAAAATAATTCCCTAATTGAAGCCTTAGATAGTATTTTTATGACTTAGGTTAAGGTGGGAAAAGACTCCATTGCCCCTCCATCATTTAAACAAAAAATTCATAACTCGGATTGCGTTTCGAAGGCTCATGGTGATGCAGTGTAATCGCGATGGCTTACTGTCTTACACAAAAAGTTTCATAACTTTTCACTCAAGTATTGGATTAAGGGGAAATTGGTATCCTTGGAAGGCTAACTCAATTACGTACAATTTGATATGTATTTATCTGATAAATTCTATATACATCAAAAGTTATACACTTTCAAAGCTGGCTCTTGTAAAATCACAAATCAAACTTTGGATGAATCTAAGGTTCTTACCTCAACTTGGCTCTAAGTGATTTTTATGAACACTCTTTACCTAATAAGAATTTCACACACTAGGATAAAGGTCATGACACATGCATTCAATTTATGTCATTACGACCTTTATGGTTTCCATATCTTTCGATAATTGCCATAGCCAATTCCTTTGTACTATTTCCAATAAGTTTTTAATGTTTAACACAAAGGATCCTGGGTTATATACTAAGTGTGTGCAACCTTTGCATGATGTTATGATTAATTATGCTAAACATAAACCTCATTCCATAAGGATATTATGTTTGTTTGTTCTTACTACGGTCTTGTAAGGTTTGGATTTGAGGTCAAATATTTTTCAAGAAGGGGAGGATGATACAAGCCAAATCGAGGTCGAACTTTCAAGGCTATAATCCAAGGATGACATGAAGGTACACAAGCCATGGCCATCTGAGAGGTAAGGATATGTTTGGGAAACTATTTTTAAGCTCTCAAGAGCTCAACACCATGTATGGCAGATAACTTGGAGCCGAGAGCCAAATTCATCCCAAGACCTCAACAAGGAAGCAAGCCCGAGGACTACAAATAATCCCATGGTATTGAAGAATTTAGATGTGTTCCAATCCATCTATATACAATTTAAGGAGTGTTTTACAGTGCCCAAAGCATATAAGAAAGACTAAAAGGCCTTGGAGGGGTCAAATAAGTGTAAAACGGGCTAAAACACCCTTATAGGGGACCTTTTATAACACCCCACACTTTTCCAAGTTCAATATAGCATTGAGAAAGTCAAGTGTTGGATTCAAGAGAGAATTACATTTCATACATATATATTTTTTCATATTTAGGCTATATAATGTATAGGAAATTGAATTAGCTTTCCAACGATATAAGATTAGCCTAAATCCAATAACCATGGAAGAAGTTATGGCAATTTTAAGTTTCAGTCATAAAATACCATGATTTGAGCTTGTAGCGCGTCGTGGAAAAGTGTAAAATCACAATTGTCAATTTCCAGTGAGACTCTGTGATTTTTGTGCATCGTAGAGAGGTTCAAATTTCTAGTTGTCCATTTTTAGTAGACCAACGCGATGTTAGCGCATCGTACCAGTAGCTAAAAAGGCATTCCAAAGGGGCACCGTGATGGTGGTGCATCGCGGAGGATGCTCAGTTCCCATTTGTCAATTTCCATTGACCCACCACGATAGTGGCGCATTACGATGGCCACCCAGTTTGGAAAATATTGTGTTTTTTCAGTTTTATTTAAATATTAAAATGGGTATTATGGTCAATCCCCAAGACCCCAATCCGTCTTAAACAAAGAATTAAGCATATTCCAAAGCACTTTATACTTATTTCATCAATTCTTTCTCAAAACAAAATCCTAGATCATCAAAAATTTCTCCCTAAGAAATCCAATTCCTCCACTAATTATCCAAGGTAATTCAACATTAAGGATTTCTAACTCAAGAACTCCAAGAATTCAACTTTAAAAGCATCAATAGGGATACAAGATTCAAGCCTTAGCATCTAGTTCATCAATTGAGGTATGTGGGGTTTTTCAACAAGGATAATCCTTTCATCCTTGCACCCAAAACTTATTTTAATTACAAATTGACTGAATTTTATGTGATTCCCATGAAATTAAAGTTAAAGTTTATACCCAACATTGTTATTTATAAGATTATGAGATTTCAAGTGATTTAAGAGTTGAGTTGCATGTTTATGCTTATATTTTCATGCATATTACAGGAATTTCCAGATTTTAAGTTGAATTATAAATGTTTACATTACCAAGCATAAATATTATGATGTTTTAACATGAGTTTGATGCATGGGTCACCAAGCCCTAATTAAAGATTGTTATTTCAAGATTGATTATGCTATGAGCACTTTATGACTAGATTCTTTTCAGATTATTGATATCCACTTTACAGATTCTGATTTTAGATTTAGCTTTACAGATATACAATTGGTTTTTATTATAACCGCTATACTATTTTAAAAAATGGATTTCCCTCAAAATGAGCATACAGATTTAACGGGAGTAGTATTTAGCACTGAGATGGGTACGCTACTATGGTTTCATACCCCAAAACTAAGCACTAACATAGGATTTAGACTGTTCCCACTTATACGTGAATAATAGATATGTGATCACTTAGATAGGTTATACTCTCTGGCAAGAGTATGAATTCGCTCCCCAATGTGAAGATGCCTCCTTAGGGGGACAAGAATGTTGGATTCCATGAATGCTCACATGGTTTATGTCTGTTAGAAGAACCTCCCTTGTAGAATAAGTTTTTACATTTCTAAACCCCTAAGATAAAGTGTTTTCTCTATATCTTTAAAGTTCTTGAATTTAGAATATTGCTTTATACAAGCTTTTAGATACATGCTTACAGATTTCACTTACCCTATATGATTTGAGAATAAGAACAGAATACAGATTTCAGAACTATGTGTAATGGATCACAAGATTTATCCTATATGTTTTATGGTTAATGATTTATGATCTTTAGTTTTCAGATTACTCAAGCTTATGTGAGCCATTTACCTTTAGCATGCATGATTTTATAAATTGTGATGATATTGTTTACTTATTGCACTCACCCCCATATGCTCAGTACATTTCCAAAGTACTGATCCACATATACATCTATGTTCTATGTTGTCTCATAATGTAGGTTCAGGTGCTCAGTCTCAGCAGCGTGAGTGATTTTTGAGCATCTCATCTACATCTCTACAGTTGGTGAGTTCTTATAGTTTGAACGCTTAGCTATTCAGATTTCCATCTTATTATTAGATGATTCAATATCCATTTCAGATAGTTTGAGTCAGCTAGGGCCTATCCCAATGACTCTTTAGATTCAGTCAGTAGCAGCTTGTCAGACTACTAAATTTAGTTTTAGATTTTTGTTATGGTATTTAGATTTTCAGTATTTGCTTTATCAAATTGATGAGATTAGTATTTTTAGGTATACTTAGATAATTTAGATAGTTTTCGCATTTATTATGATTTTACATTTACATTCCCTTATTTTAAGATTCAGATTTAGTAAAAGGCAGCTAGGGTTAGCTCAGGACTACTTATAGTTTGGAGCACCACGTAGCATCCTGGGAATTAGATATCGGGTCATTACAAACTTAGTATTAGGGCCTAAGGTTTAGAGAGTCCTAGTATGTCATACAAGCCATGTTATTTGGAGTCTTAATCATCAGTGTGAAGCACACTATATCTATGAGTAAAAGGCTATGGAGCATTTTAAGAAATCATCTCTTCTTTTATGATCTATCATGGATTTAGTGCCTCTATCTACCTCTAAATCATGCTTTCATATGATAGAAAATGCCTCCTTGTTGAGCTAATGCACGTAAAAATAATAACCAGCCACCTCAGCCCATAGATCCTTTGAATGAGAATATGGCACATGCAGAGTTTCGGGCTGCCTTTCAGGTGCTAGCCCAAGCTGTGATAGCTAATGTTCAGGGCAACCATCATGTTGTATTCCCACTTCAGCAAGACGGGGACTTAGCCACAGCCAGAATTCAAGAATTTATAAGAATAAACCCATCAAAATTCTTTGGGTTGAAGGTAGGTGAGGACCCACAGTTTTATCTAGATGAGGTAAAGAAGATCACCCAAATTATGAATGCTTTAGAAGAAAAGAGTGTATAATTGGCATCCTATAGTCTGAATGATGCTATATATGATTGGGTAGTGATGTGGAAGAAAAGTAGAGAGGAGAATGTAGCTCCCATAACTTGGAAGATATTTCAGGATGCGTTCTTAGATAAGTTCTTCCCATGTGATATGAGGGAAGCTATGATAGAAGATTTTATGAACCTGAGTAAGGGCTCAATGTCAGTGAAACAATATTGCCTCAAGTTTAACCAGTTGTCTAAGTATGCCCCTGATCAAATGGTTGACCCTTGGTCAAGCATGAGCAAATTTGTGACTGGTGTGTCAGGGGTGGTAGTTAAGGAGTGTAGGACTTCTATGCTTATTGGGGACATGGATCTTGCTAGGTTGATAATTCATGCCTAACATATAGAGGTAGAGAAGATAATGGGTAGAGAGAGGGGAAATAAGAAGGCTAGGATAGGGCAGATTGATTATGGTCAGAATAGGTCTGGAGGAGGAAATCGTTCGTAGTTCTAGAATCGGTTATCTAATGCCCGCTCCTTCTTTAGCCAGTGCTCTTAAACCCAAAAATAGACAGAAGCAGTGGGGTAGGTCATCTATGTCCAGATCTTAGAATAGTGTGAGTGGGAATCCTAATCATCCCCCATGTGCTATGTATGGTAAGAAGCATGTAGGTGGATGTTTGTGGGGTCAAAAAGGTTGTTATGGTTGTCGCTAGATAGGGAACGGAATCAAAGAGTACCCGTATGCTAGATAGGAAAATTAGGATGTCCGCCCCCAGACATAGGATACTAGTGCACCAGCTCTTCTAGAACACCTAGTCTCTCCTCAGGGATCTTCATCCAGTACCAGTGATGGCCAGCACCAAAATTGATTCTATGCTTTGCCAGCCTATCAGGAGTAGGAGTGTTCCCCAGATGTTGTTACTGGTATGCTTTGTGTCTTTCATCTTGATGTTTATGTATTTTTAGACACCAGGTCAAGTTTCTCTTATATAATCCCATTAGTTGCAATAAATTTTTAGATAAGTTCTAAAAATATTCGTGAGCCTTTCTTGGTTTCTACCCCAATAGGTGAGTCAGTTGTTACCAAGCAAATTATAGAAAGTATCTTATCACTGTCCTTCATAAGGTCATGTTAGCAGACTTAATAGAGTTAGATATGGTTGAATTTGATCTTATTCTTGGTATGGATTGGATCCATTCTTGTTATGCAACCATAGATTGTCACACCTAAGTGGTGAAATTTCAATTTCCAGATAAGCCAGTATTTGAGTGTTCAGGTAATTCAGTGTCTCCCAAGAGTCATTTCATATCTTATCTTAAGTCCAGAAAGTTGATATCCAAAGGTTGTATTTACCACCTAGTTTGAGTCAAATACACAAAGTCTGAGACTTCAATAATTCAGTCCGTCGGAGTGGTCAATGAGTTTCCTAAAGTTTTTCTAGAAGAACTCCCAGGGGTACCTCCTGATAGAGAGATAGAATTCGGTATTGACATTTTTCAAGATACTTATCCCAATCATTCCTCCTTATCGTATGGATCCAGCTAAACTTAAAGAGTTAAAGAAGTAGGTTAAAGATATTTTAGATAAAGGTTTTATAAGGCCCAGTTTTTCTCCATGGGGTGTTCCCATCCTATTCGTGTGAAAGAAAGATGGTTCTTTGCGAATGTGCATTAACTATCGCCAGCTAAATAAGGTCACAATCAAGAACACACTCTTCCTAAAATTGATGACTTATTTAGCCAACTCCAAGGTGCAAGTTATTTCTCAAAGATAGACCTTAGATCCGGCTATCATAATCTAAAGTAAGAGAGTGTGATCTTCCAAAGACAGCCTTCAGGACCTATTATAGTCATTTTGAGTTTCTAGTCATGTCCTTCAGCTAAAAAATTCCCCAGCAGCCTTCATCGACTTGATGAATAGAGTGTTCAAATAGTATCTAGTCATGTTTGTCATAGTCTTTATAGATGATATCCTTGTCTACTCTCGTAGTAAGGATGATCATGCAGACCATCTTAGTATTATGTTACAAACTCTTAGAGATCATCAATTATTCATCAAATTCAGCAAGTGTGAATTTTGGCAAAGGTCAGTAGCCTTTCACGATCATATATTTCTACCGATGGCATTAGAGTCGATCCCCCAAGAGATTGAAGTAGTAAGAAACTGGCCTAAGCCAATTTCTCCGTTAGACATTAGAAGTTTTGTGGATTTAGCTAGCTATTATTGCCATTTTGTTGAAGTTTTCTCATCTATTGCATCTCCCATGTCTAGATTGACCCAAAAGAAAGTTAAGTTCCAGTAGTCAGATTCCTATAAGAAGAGTTTTTAGGAGTTGAAGACTCTACTCACTTCAGCCCTAGTCTTAGCACTACCATATGGTACAGATAGTTTTGTGGTGTATTATGATATCTCCAGAGTTGGTTTGGGTTGTGTGCTCATGCAGAGAGATAAGGTCATAGCCTATGCCTCTAGATAGCTTAACCCTCATGAAAAAAATTACCCAACTTATGATATTGATAGTTGTTGTAGTGTTTGCTTTGAAAAACTGGAGACACCACCTGTATAGTGTGCATATTGATGTTTTCATGATCCATAAAAGTTTGCATTATATGTTTACCCAAAGAGAGTTGAATCTTTCTCAAATAAAGTGGTTAGAATTGTTGAAAGATTATGACATGAGTGTGTGGTATCATCCAAGCAAGGCCAATATAGTGGAAGGTGCCCTTAGTAGATTATCTATGGGAAGTTTTGCTCATATGGAGAATGATAAGAAAGAGTTATCTTGGTAAGTTCACCATTTGTCTAGATTGAGTATTAAATTGGTCGATTTATCTGAAGAAAATGTTTGGGTTAGAGTAGTCCTAAATTTTCCCTAGTTTCGGAAGTGAAGGAGAAGCAAGATATGGATTCTAGTTTGGTCAAACTGAAGGAGTCAGTTAAAGACCCAAAGGTATAGGTTTTCTCCTAAAGGGGAGATGGCATGATGAGATACTAAAGTATATTGTGTGTTCCATGTATTGACGATTTGAGATAGCGGATTATGGCGGAAGTGCATGGTGCGCGTTATTCTATCATCTAGGTGCTACCAATATGTACCGCAACTTGTGGGAAATCTATTGGTGGAGTGGCATGAAGAGATACATAGTGGAGTTTTTAGCCAAGTGTGCAACTTGTCAACAGATTAAGGTAGAGCACCAAAGACCTGGTGATACGTTGCAAGAGTTTGGTATCCCTATGATGTGTGAGCAGATGCTAACACATTTGAGACTTTTAACTTAGAATAATTGCAAAGTCTTAAGCAACTTTTGTCATTTTTTATTATTTTCTCTTGGATATTGTAGTAAAAGTCAAGATGCAAGAGAACCAGTAATAATAGAAGTAAAAGATTTGATTTTTGAGCAAGTAGAGAGAGAAGTATAGTTAATGACTTGTCTGATAAGTCGTTAGCCTTGTGATAAGCTATCAGAGTTGCCATCAGCCTTAGACAGAGAATAGAATTTAGTTGGAAGAAGTGACGACGACCTGTGATAAGCTGTCAGATGTGTGATAAGCAGTGAAGAAGCAACGATAATTTTGATAAGTCATCACACGTCTAATAAGCCTTCAGGATTCATCATTAGCTGAAGATAGAACTTATTCAAATGTGAAGAGGAGCTGACAACATTGCTGATAAGGCATCAGACTCCTGATAAGCCATCACACATGTCATCGTCTTTTGAAGAAAATACTGTGATCTATGATTTTGTTTCCATAATTAGGAAAAAGTATTTAAAGCATATGTTAGGTTTTCTAATCAAAAAAGGGGGCGGAACATCTTGAATTTATTCCAAAGGAAAAGGCACCTCCCTTTGGGGGTCAAAAACTTAGAATTCAATTTTCAATTCTTTGATTTAGTTGTGGGATATTCTTCTTAAATTTGGGAAGAGAATCAATTTTTGACTACATCTTTTGTAAGTTAAATCACCTTGAATTATGAATTTAGTTATTGTTATCGCTTTCTTTTTGGTGTAGAACTAAAACCCACAGCTAGGGTTATGGGATCTTTGATTACTCCTGTATTGTCTTAATAGTTGTTAGGGTTAGAGTGACTATTGGAACATCTTGATAATTCTTTTGCATTAATTATTTTTTGTTAGTTGTAAACAATAGATCTCGCCTTATGTTGATTTGCTCGAATTGAGAAATAAACTAAAGGTAGTGAATTATCAACGAGGATTTAGGAAGGTTAAGTTCCCAGCTAATGATTAATGTTGTAACAAGATTGATCAACTTGAGATTAAATCAGTATGAATAGAATGATTTCCTAAGTTTGAGAGAATTAGGGAGTTCAACATCAAGGTAGGTTGAGAAACACTTAGATGGACTGTCGAAACTGATAATTTGGTGTTTTCCACAAATCATGAGAACCTAATACTATAGTTATTATTTAATGGGGATTAATAATCATAGTGATCATAACTCCAGTTCCTCTCTAACACTGATTGGAACCATTGAAATTTTAGTTTTGAGCTCTGAAGCAAGTTAAAACTTTAACATTTGTTTGATCATCAACAAAACCCCATTTGATCTTTTCGTATCATTTATTTGAATTCAACTTATAGCTATAGTTTCAAATTTGTTTAATCGTCATTCACATTGTTCCTCTTGGATTCGATCCCGACTCCAAATTTTGGTAAATATATTAACGACGACCGTCTTGCACTAAATTGATGTGTAACTTGAGCGTTATCAAAAATGGCACCATTGCCGGGGAATAATTTGGCGTATTGAGTTTGTTTGGAATTTTAGCCTACTTGCTTGAATTCAAAACTCGTAAATATTTGTTTTTAGTTTTCTTTTATTTCTTATGTTTGGTAGATTTTTATTTTAGTTTACTTATTACTATGGCATCGTGGAATAAACATGAGCTTGGTGGTTGAAAATCTTATATTGATGATCCATGTCCATATTATGATGGACCTAACTTTTGGTAATATTGTAGATATACTCCCCGGGGAGATGTGTGCACCATCTCCATCCTACCGGGATTGTGATTGTTCTTTATGTGGTGGTCAATATGGACATTAGAGTGATTTCCCAAATGCTCCTTCCCCTTATTGTGCAAACCCAAATTTTAGTTTTTCTTATGAGTTTGATAGGTCTTATGGTCAAGAAAAGGAAGAACAAAGCACCGGGAAAAGTGGCGTTGAAGCTATGTTTCAACGAATATTGGATCTCCAGAAAGAAACGTATGATATCGTATGTGATATATGTCAATACATAAAGCCAACCATTCCTAAGGAGATGGATATAGAGGTCAATTATTCAAAGCATTCTTTTATATTATGTTTAGATGATATCTAGTCTGTGAAATCATTTAAAATAATGGAAGAGTGTGAAGATGAGGAGCAAGAACCCTATATTGATGTTGATCTTGATGTTGAACAACCCTCAGTGATTTTCCAACCAACCGAACTAACCATGAGAGATAATTCCATGATTGAGGACATAGTGCTAGAGGCAAAAGAAGAAACCAAGAAAATCTCTAATAAAGATTCTATCCCAATTCGAAGTAAAGATGTTGAGAAGGTGAATAAAAGTGAGTGTGAAGTAGATAGTGTAAATTTTAAAGTAGGATCGATTGGGCCTCATTCAAAGCACTTTTCTACATTATGTTTAAATGATATCTTGTTTGTGGAATCATTTAAAATAGTAGATGAGTGTGAAGATGAGGAACAAGAATCCTATATTCTTGATTTTACATTAGACAAGAAACATAAAAACACACTTCACTTTAAGGCCGAGTGGTTTACCACACTCAATCCATTACTCGACTTCTTAATTTTTGTACCTCCCCCTATGAGCGAGGCAAGAAGATGGACTCTAAGTTAGGGGTGAAATTCATATCCTCAAGGTGGAGAAAAAAACTGAGTTGGGTCGTGCCGTGATATTAAATTAGGCACTTCTTGGGAGGCAACCCAAGGTATTTTGTTTTTTGTATTCGTATTATGTGATTGACATCAGATCTTTGCACCCATGGTGACATAGGTATGTTTCTAACTCTCTTGTTTTGGTTTGACGCATTGGGGACATTGCATGATTTTAAGTTGAGGGTAGGGCTACTTGTGGGTGTTGATGTCCTCTTGGGGTTTTTGTTGTCATGCCTCTTTTTCTCGAAGTTTTGTTCCTAGTAGAGCCGGTATGTTTAGGGATATTGTGATTTGTTGTAAAATATTATAGTTGACTAGGAGAAATACAAGTACCTTCGGCAGTTAACATGTTTATTTTTGAACACCTTTCCAATGGTTTATTTTATAACTGTGTGATATGTATTTATGTGTGACCACTGTGCATCTTGTTTTGGCATTAGTACTAGTGACATGATAACCATTGCTAAACAATTACATGAATCAAATGGGTAGTAGTTTGTGATGTACCTTTGTTTCATGTGTGTGTGAGATACTACCTAGTTTCCGTTGTGTGTTAAATCCAAAACTTGGCCGATTGGTCTTGCCTTGGTAGGATAGCGGTTAGGAAAGGATCATAGGCCATTATTGATATTAGTCCACTTGTATCCTAAATGACCTTCCATGTGTGAATAATATCCTTTGATCCTGATTTTGAGCCTGAATGCCTATTCTTTTTATTATACCTATCACTTTCCCATTTGTATCACAATAAACCTATTTTGGCCTTGGTCCTCCTTGGACATTGTGCACTTTGACTTAGGCAAATAGCCTAAGTTGAGGGTGCTTATCATAGGGGTTCATGATGTAAAGTGAGTATGAAGAAGGGTAATAAAAAAATATGCAAGGCTGGGTGTGGTAGAAAAGAATGAGAAAAGTAAAGTTGTGAAAAAAATGAATGAATAAAAACTGCACCCAGCTTGAATGTGCTTTAATTACAAAAGGGATAAATAAGGTAAAGGTTGATAATTGAGACCTCAAAAATAGTGTAGTACCAAGGAGGCTTAGTTACTTTAAATATGATTGTGTATCATACTAGCTCCAAGCCTACATTATAGGCTGAAGAAAAGTCCTATAGTGATCCTAACTTAACAGTCTGAAAGCATCGGTAATGAAAATAAAGGCAAGCTTATGGTATTTGGCATACATTGACTGGAACTTCTTCCTGAGAGTGAGTGTCTCTTGATCGTCCCCACATTGACATACTTGAGTTCACCTATGAGTAAGGAGGGACCTATTTGTTGTAAGGGTACGCTGGTTACATTGCTAGTTGCTAACTTGTTTGGATAGTGTAATCTTGGTACATACATGGTTGTTGTTGCTGAATTGATGCCATAGCTTGATTCCTGTGTGTTGCATTGTTGTTCTTCAATAATATGCACAGTTGTCTTTTAAATTAATTGACCTTGGAGATGGCGAAGATATTTTGAGATATTATGGATGGTTGACTGTCGAATGTACTTTGGATCCTCTTAGTTATGTTTTAGTTAGTTAAAGATAATCAATTAGTTTAAGTTGAGGGTGTTGATGTGTGAGCATATGCTAACACATTTGAGGCTTTTAAATAAGAATAATTGCGAAGTCTTAAGCTACTTTTATCGTTTTTAATTGTTTTCTCTTTGATATTGTAGTAAAAGTTAAGATGCAAGAGAACCAGCAATAATAGAAGTAAAAGAGTTGATTTCTGATCAAGTAGAGAAGGAAGTATAGCTGACGACTTGTCTAATAAGTCTTCATCCTTATGATAAGCTATCAGAGTTGCTGGCATCCTTAGAAAGAGAATGGGATTCAGTTGGAAGATGCAACGATGACCTGTGATAAGCCATCAGATGTATGATAAGCCGTCAAGCTTGTCATTAGGCTTAGGCAAGGAATGGGATCTGAAGTGAAGAAGCGACGATAATTTTGATAAGTCATCACATGTCTGATAAGCCGTCAGGCTTCATCGTCAGCTGAAGACAAAACTTGTTCAAATATGAAGAGGAGCTGATGACATTCCTGATAAGGCATCAGACTCCTCATAAGCCATCACACACGTCGTCGTCTATCCAAGTAAATACTGTGATCTGTGATTTTGTTTCCATAATTGGGATGAAGTATTTAATGTATATGTTAGGGTTTTCTAATCAAAAAAGGGGTGGAACATCTTGAACTTATTCCAAAGGCAAAGACGCCTGTTTTTGGGGCTCAAAAACTTAGAATTCAATTTTCAATTATTTGATTTAGTTGTGGGATATTCTTCTTTAATTTTGGAAGAGAATCAATTTCTGACTGCATTTTTTGTAAGTTTAATCACTTTAAATATTGAATTCAGTTATTGTTATTTCTTTCTCTTTCTTGAATTATCATAATAGTTGGTTAGGTTTCGAGTGATTGTGGAAACATCTTGATAATTATTTTGCATTAATTATTTTCTGTTTGTTGCAAACAATAGATCTCGCCTTATGTTGATTTGCTCGAACTGAGAAATAAACTAAAGGTTGTGAATTATCAACAAGGATTTGGAAAGGATAAGTTCCCACCTAAATGTTGTAACAAGATTGATCAACTTGAGATAAAATCAGTATGAATAGAATGATTTCCTAAGTTCGAGAGAATTAGGGAGTTCAACATCTAAGTAGGTTAAGAAACACTTAAACGGACTGTCAAAACTGATATTTTGGTGTTTCCCACAAGTCATGAGAACCTAATACTACATTTATTATTTAATGGAGATTAATTATCATAGTGATCACAACCCTAGTTCCTCTCTATCACTGATTTGAACCATTGAAATTTTAGTTTTGAGCTCAGAAGCAAGTTAAAACTTTAACATTTGTTTGATCATCAAAAACCCCACATTTTATCTTTTTGTATCATATGTTTGAATTCAACTTATAGATTTAGTGTTAAATTAGTTTAATCGCCGCTCACATTGTTCCTCGTGGATTCGACCCCGACTCCAAAGTTGGGTAAATATATTGACGAAGACCGCCTTACAATAAATTAAAGTGTAAGTTGAGCGTTATCACCCCACTTGGAAATGGGAAAAGGTAAATATGGAATTTTTAACTGGTTTACCCCATTTATGTCGTTAGCATGATTCAATTTGTTTATTGTAGATAGATTTACTAAATCGGCTTATTTATTGCTAGTACACAGTCTTACACATCTAAAGATTGTGCTATGTTGTACATCAGAGAGTTAGTCAGACTGCATGGAGTTCCCTTGTCTATCACTTTAGATAAGGGTACTCAGTTCAATTCTCAGTTTTAGAGAGCTTTTTAGAAGGGTCTTGGTACCCCAAGTCCATCTTTGTTCAGTTTTCCAACCTCAGAAAGATGGTCAAGCAGAGAGGACCATCCAAACTCTAGAAGATATGTTGAGAGCATGTGCTCTTGATTTCAAAGGTAGTTGGGATGAGTATTTGCCATTGATTGAGTTTGCTTATAGTAACAGTTACCATTCTATCATACAGATGGTCCCGTTTGATGCTCTTTATGGAAGGAGATGTAGATCACTCATACGTTGGTTTGAAGTACATGAGGCCACTTTGCTTGGGAATGACACGGTGTTTAAAGCTATGGAGAAGGATTAGTTGATTAGAGAAATATTGAAAATAGCCCAGAGTCATCAGAAATCATATGCAGATGTGAGAAGAAATAACCTCAAGTTTGAGGTTGGTGATTTAGTGTATCTGAAGATTTCACCCATGAAAAGGGTGAGGAGATTTTGCAAAAAATGGAACCTTAGTCCCTGGTATGTTGTCCCTTACAGAGTTGTAAGTCGTGTAGGGAAAGTAGCTTATGAGCTTGAGTTGCCCGTAGACTTATCAGTCGTTCATCCTGTATTCAGTGTCTCTATGCTTAAGAAGTACATCAGCAACTCCACTATTGTAGTTCCTTTAGAAAGCTCAGATATTCAAAATAGTCTTTCATACGAAGAGATTCTAGTTGAGATTTTAGATCATCAGATCCGCAGACTAAGGAACAAAGAAGTTCCCTTAGTCAAAGTTCTTTGGCAGAATCAGTCTGTTGAGGGCGCCACTTGGGAAGCATAAGTAGATATGTGAGCCAGATACCCTTACCTCTTATCCAAAAATTTAGATTCAGTCAAAGGTAATACTCTTTCTTAATTCAGTATCTTTACAGTTTTAGATTCAGCTATATAGCCGTCCTCATTGAAAATTCATGCACTCATAATTTAGCTCATAAGCTCAGTATAATTTAGATTCAGTTGTGCAATTTATTTCATTTATGCAAGCTATCATATAGCCTTAGATTCCTTGGTGTCCTTAGTTAAACTAGCCACATTCAAGGATGAATTTTTTCAAGGGGGAGATATTGTAACACCCCGTACTTTTCCTAGTTCATTTTAGCATTGAGAATATCAAGTGTTGGCTGCAAGAGAGAATGACTTTTCATACATATATAATTTTCTAGATTTAGACCCTTCAATGTGTATGAAATTTAATCAGCTTTCCAACGATATAAGATTCACCTAAATTCGATAACCAAGTAAGAAGTTATGGCTATTTTAAGTTTCAATCGTAAAACACCATGATTTGGGCCTGTAGCACGTTGCGAAGAAGTGTAAAATCACAATTGTCAATTTCCAGTGAGACTCCACAATTTTGGCACGTCGCGGAGAGGTCCAAATTCGAAGTTGTTCATTTCCAGTAGACCAACGCGATGTTGGCGCATCACACCTAAAGCCAAAATGGCATTCCAAAGGGGTACCATGATAGTGGCGCGTCGCAGAGAAAGCCCAGTTCCCATTTTTCAATTTCCAGTTAGCCACCGTGATAGTGGCGTGTCGCGGTGGCCACCCAGTTCAAAAAATGTTGTTTTTTTAGTTCCGTTTAAATATTAAAAGGGGTATTGTGGTCAATCCCCAAGAATCCAATCCATTTTAAACAAAGAATTAAGCATATTCCAAAGCACTTCATGCTTATTTCATCAATTCTCACTCAAAACGAAACCCTAGATCATCAAATCTTTCTCCCCAAGAAATTCAATTCCTCTACTAATTCTCCAAGGTAATTCAAGATTAAGGATTTACAACTCAAGAACTCCAAGAATTCAACTTTAAAATCATCAATAGGAATCCAAGATTCAAGCCTTAGCATCTAGTTCATCAATTGAGGTATGTGGGGTTTTTCAACAAGGTTAATCCTTTCATCCTTGTGCCCAAAACTTATTTTATTTATGAATTCACTAAATTTTATGTGATTTTCCATGAAATTGAAGTTAGGATTTATACCCTATATTATTATTTATAATATTATGAGATTTCAAGTGATTTAAGAGTTGAGTTGCATGTTTAAGCTTATATTTTCATGCATATTGCAGAAATTTCCAGATTTTAAGTTTAAATATAAATGATTACATTACCAAGCATAAATATTATGATTTATTAACATGAGTTTGATGCATGGTTCATTAAGCCCTAATTAAAGATTGTTATTTCAAGATTGATTGTGCTATGAGCACTTTACGACTAGATTCTTTTTAGATTATTGATAATGATTTGACCTTTTGATCTCAGAATAGATACAAAATCCACATTACAGATTTAGATTTCAGATTTAGCTTTATAGATATACAGTTGATTTTTATTATAAACCGCTATATTATTTTAAAAATTGGATTTCTCTCGGAATGAGCATACAAATTTAATGGGAGTAGTATTTAGCACAGAGATGGGTACACTACTACAGTTTCATACCCTAGAACTGTGTGACTATGTAGGATTTTGATTTTTCCCACTTCTACATGGATGTTAGATATGTGATCACTTAGATGGGTTATACTCCCTGGCAAGAGTATAACTCCTCTCCCCAACGTGAAGATTCCTCCTTAGGGGGACAAGAACGTTGGACTCCATGAATGCTCTCATGGTTTATGTCGGTTAGAATAACCTCCCATTTTGAATAAGTTTTCATATTTCTAAATCCCTAAGATAAAGTATTTTCTCTATAGCTTTAAAGTTCTTGAATTTAGAATATTGCCTTACACAAGCTTTCAGATGCAGGCATACAGATTTTACTTAGCCTATATGATTTGAGAATAAGAACAAAGTACAGATTTCAGAACATAGTGTAATGGCTCACAAGATTTATACTATATGCTTTATGGTTCCTGATTTTTTATCAACAGTTTTCAGATTACTCAAGCCTATGTGAGTCATTTACCTTTAGCATGCATGATTTTATAAAGTGTGATGATATTATTTACTTATTTCATTCACCCTAATATACTCAATACATTCCCAAAGTACTGATCCACATATACGTCTATTTGCTACATTGTCTCATAATGTAGGTTCAAGTGCTCAGTCTCAGCTGCGTGAGTGATTTTCAAGAATCTCATCTATATCTCTGCAGTTGGTGAGTCCTCATAGTTTGGGGACTTAGCTATTCAGATTTCCAATTTATTAGTAGATGATTCAGTATCCATTTCAAATAGTTTGAGTCAGCTGTGGTCTGTCCCAGTGACTCTATAGATTCAGTCAGTAGAGGCTTGTCGGACTACTAGATTCAGTTTTAGATTTTTATTGCAGTATTCTGATTTTTAGTATTTACTTTACCAGACTTATAAGATCAGTATTTTTAGATATACTTAGATAATTCAGCTAGTTTTCCATATTTATTATGATTTTACATTCGTATTCCCCTAATTTGAGATTCAGATTTAGTAGAAGGCAGCCAGGGTTAGTTTAGGACTAATTGAAGTTCGAAGCACTGTGTGGCATCTCGAGAATAAGATTTCAGGGTGTTACACCTTCCCCAGGGTGCACTTGACCTGCTTGAGTAGGCCAAAACAATAGTATCTTCTCCCAAGGTACGCCCAAGGTGTGCCCCATATGCTTAAGCAGACGCGCAAGAGGACAGAATTTAGTTTTTGGTTAATTTGGGTCACTTTTTGGTCCATTTATGTACTAAATAGCCCAATTCTATAAATACTAGCTATCTTAGGTTATTTCCTTAGTTTTTTTATGTTGATTAAAGATGAAAACTCTTGAGAGAGTGTTTGAGAGATTGGAAGAGCTTACGTTGCATTTCCTTAGAAACAGTGGTTTTAAGGGTGTTTCAAATCCCTTGTGGTAAACGTAAGAGATTGGTACTTTTTGATAGTGTAAGTAGAGGTTTAAGATTATAATATACTCTTTAGTTCTTAATTATCTTATCTTCTTTGTGTCTATCTATCTGTATTTATTAATCTATTTTTTTATCCCTTTACTTTCTGTATTTCAATTTCATCGAGTTTTTAGTGTTTGTGTTTGTTTCTAGTTTCTATGGATGTTTCTATCTATTTATTTTCTATATATATTTAACTTTGTTTATTCGTTTCATAGTTCAGTCTTCAATTGCATTGTTTTTTTGTTATCAGTGAAGAAACCTTGCATATTAACCTAACACTTTGCTTCTTAAAATCTTGAGGATTTTAGACTTTTATGGTGATAAGAGGGGTGTTTTACTCGGGATTTTTGGAAACTAAAAGACTACAATTAAAAGACTAAGGGAAATTTTAGAATAGGTTGGGATGGTTTCTATTAAGGAAAGGAGCAAAAGGCCCTTGGAAACGCATCAAAAATTGAAGAGCAACATGACTGGCCACCCCTACCTGACATGCCTCTATTGTGGATGCAAGGGTCTGTGGGTTGGGGTTATCACAAATCCTTACTATTTTGGCCCCCAAAATTTTCCTTTTCTTGGCCTCTTGTTCTGTATCATAGAGTTGGTCGTCGGTTCCTACTCTGTGCCACATTGGCCAACCCCCTAACTTTGAAAATTCAACTGTAAGGCCCCAGTTCAATCAATCAAAACATTTACCAAAGGTCTTAAACTCAACAAAATTGATTTTCCTAGGTTTAAAGGGCTCGTCAAATCTCATTTAAAAACGTCAAAACTCATCAAAGCTACGGGACATTACAAATAAAGGTTGTATTTAAAGGTTACTTTGTTCTACTATAAAATGATGACTTGAAGCAATCCAAATAAATCATTATACACATCACAAAAAACACACTGAGAGCTTCCTCAGACAAAAGAGTGAAGTTATTATGGAAAACAATACAAAACTCCATAGCAATCTTTTAAGAAACCGCTAAGGCAATTTGTTGTGATAACAACACACATCGTTCCTAGAGAAAAAGACATTTATAACCACATAAATACTTCACAACATCCCTTGTCCTTTATTCCTCGATCCACCCTTTGTCGTGTCCCATTAATATCTAGCAAACAAGTCCATTTCCTATCCACTGGAGATGGTTTTGTACACATCTCTTTGAGAATACACACACCAAAAATAAATGTTCTATAGTCTCTTTGTCATCATCATAGATTAAGCATTGTTAATGTGGTATGTTCATCTTTAATAGTCTCTCCTTCATTAGTAGCCTCCCATGCATGGTCAACCAGCTTATATAGTTATGTTTGGGTAGTGTCCCCTTACACCATATTCATCTACTACAAACCCATGTATTATTCTCCCCTCTTGATCCACTTCTTATAGTATACTTAGCATCTGTGAGCCTGCCATTATACTTACCATTTACTGTGAACCAACCATTATACTTAATTTGTTGTGAGCCAGCCATTCTGTAGAAAGCAAGGTGTGCATATTTGTCCCTTAGTTGAAAATTTTTCTTCCAATACCAAGATGTATCTTGAGGTGGTTCTTAAGCCCACCAGATTTTAAAGTATATAAAAATAAATGTTACATATTACATCCAGTAAGAGAACTACAAATATTTGTGACATATCTTTAAACAAAATTATAATTATATTTCAGTTTGGTTTGGCACTTTTTACTTAATACTAAATCTAATCAAACCAACATAATCGATCTTTTTATCGGTTTAATTTGACTTTTTATTTTATGTGATTTTTCGGTTTGATTTGACCACCTACTATCCTTTGTAACATATGCACTATGTAATTTCACAAGTAAAATTTGAGAGGGTGGTGTGTACATAAATCTTTTTCCTACCTTGTGAAAATAGAGAGACTGTTTAATTTATAGTAGACCCTTGGCTCTACTAAAGTATATCAAAGTAGGTTTGAAAATAAAATACAGTAATGAAGAAAATATAATCTATAATATATTAAAAATGTGAAGACCTTTTGAAAAACGATTTCAATTTTTTACCCCTCATTATAAATCTTTACAATTTACAAAATCTTTTTTTCACTATTTTTATATAAATAAATTTAAATAAATAGATGTAACATCCATGAAATCCAGTTTGAATTGGATTCACTTTCTGAAAAGTGGACAATCACGTATTAATTCAATTTGAAATTGGATAGAAGTTCTTGAAAATTAGAAGACTTTGTTATTCCATCGATATATAGAAAATCCTAGTGGACCTAGCACGTATGGTGCATTCCAATCGTAAAAAGAACAAAAATTCCGACTTGAAAAACTCCATAAAGTTTAATTATGAAATTTAACTTTTACTCCTAGCAAATTATTACCTTAACCAACTAGGAAAAACATTTATAGGTGATATTATATAAACGTTGATGGAAAAAATTCATAGAACAAGTTTTTCATATAAAAGGTTTTGGATCAAACTTTACAAGGAAATTATGCTTCTTCTACTTCGATTTTTTTTATTTTAATTCAAGTATTTCTCTTGCATTAATTATCATTAGTCTTTCTACTTTATTTTTATCTTTTAGTTAATAGCATATATATATATAAATTATATCTGCATAACCAACAATTTTCATGTAGCCACCACTTTTGATAATTTCTCATGTTTTTTCTTTCAGTTAGAGAATTCTGATCGAAAAAAATTGATAAACAAGCATATTGTCGTCGAAGAAGTAGTCGAAAAAATCAAAGGTTAACCTCTTTTTAGATCTTATTAGTTACTAAATTGATGAAATATTTTCTTGATATAGATCTTGTGTTTTTTAGGTAATGGATGTAGATTTTCATTTTGTTTTATACTTAACTCACAAGGTTTTTTGAGTTGATGAATTTAATTTTGCTAAAGAGGATGAGAAAGAAGTGAAAATACAAAGGGAGAAAGAGATAGAGATAAAATTATAAATTAGGAAAAGGGAGAGAAAAAAATAGAAATACATGATACAAAGATGAAGAGAGAGATAGAGAGAGAAAAGAGAAAGACATAGGGAGAGACATGAGAGAGAATAAGGAGGGAGTTGAGAGAATTTTTATTTTCTTTATTTCTTTTTTTTTTTTTTTTTGCTTAGAATTTTAAAATGGTAGTTATGGAAATTCTTTATGTCTTAGCATTCAGAAACTCCAAATCATGCGCCTTTATCCAAATGTGGTATGGTCCTTTAGGTTCTCTTTGCACAACATAACTTTATATTTCTACTACTAAAAATAAATTAAAACTTATGATAGAATGGAGGTATAACTATAATATGTGAGCCCTCCCATGATTGTATTTATGTATCTGAGTTTGAGTATGATGACTTTATAAATTTCATGGTGCTTTGACATGCTTTTTCTCTTAATTAAGAAAGAAATATTAGTATAAGTTTTATTTACTACCTTAAGTGACTCATGTTATTATTTAGAGATTCAATTATTTTTTTTCATGAAAGTTCTATTTGATTAAGTGACGTTCCAGCCGGCATTAGTCAATAGGTCTCATTACAACTCTGTAACACCCCGTAGTCGTAGAACTCTTTTAATGCATCAAAAATGACCTTTAGGACCCCTCGTAGGGATAGTATATCGTGTGTTGATGTTGTGGAAGGTGTTGGGGTATTTTAGGACCTCAAAACCAAGTAGGCATCACAAAATAGAGCCTACGCGATGGCTAGGCATCGCATTGCCATCGCCCACCACCACTGGAATGGCAAGGCGATGACCTACGCATCACACACATTAAGTTAGGAAATGGTCAAGGTGTCGCGCACGTTATGGCTAGGCCATGAGCTAGGTGCTGCCCACTTGATGGCTAGGCCATGAGCTAGGCGCCGCATGGCCATAGTTTTGCTACTTAAGGGCTCCATTTTTGAGTTATTTCAATGACAATAAAGTCTTTTTACATTCCATAATTGTCCCTAAACATCTTAACACGAAATTAAAGTCCCTAATTATATTTTAACACTGTCAAATCCCTGGTTCATCTTCCTAAAAAAATAAGAGGACAAAAACAACTTAGGGTTTGGACATTCAAGCTTAAAGGGTCAGTTTTTTCACGATTCCTTCGTTATTAAGGTACGTGGGGATATCCTAAAATTCATGGTCATAGTGAAATTGTTTTTAGTAAGAATTAAAGATATGAAATCATGTAATTTTGAAGGGTTCTAAGAACACTTTAATGAATATTCATTATGAACCCATTTAGATGACATAGCATTTTGATCTTGAGGCCTTCTTATGGAAATTGAATCAAGGTCGCGTATATAAAATTATTTTCAGTTTTACAAAGTTGATTTGAGAGCATGAATAATGAAACTCCCTCTCTTATTATGATACAACTTGATTTCACATGTTATGGGCTATACAATTGCATGTTTGTGAAGCATGAGATAAATATTTTAATATTATTTGTGAACTTGATATTAATTATGAATTGAAGAGAGTGTATTTATTATTTCTAAATGTCCAATGTAATGATTGAAAGAATTTCATGGATTGTTATAAAGGAATTGACCATCATGTGTGAAAGTACTAAAAAAGAGAGAATCTTTGCAAAGGTTTTAACATACTTTGAATTAAGAACTCTCTTGTATTGTTTAAATAATTGGGAGGAAAAATGATTTGATATGATTGAAAATCTAAAGTATATTATGATATGTCTTATGTAGAGATGTATCTTCCAAGTCTTGGTATGATGATACCAAAGCATATAATGCCATGACAGACTTAGAACAAAATAGAACATGGATTTTTATTCAGATTTTTAGAATTAGAGTTTAGAAAGATGCAAGTTTAGAAAGGACTAAAAATAGGCCTAAAGAGAGTTTAGATAGTTCGTTGCCTGAAATCGTGTTTTGTCTATATGGGTTTTATTATGTCCCAAATAGGGATTATACGCTAGCCTTGTGCCCTTTAGCGTATCAGAACCAGAAACTCCAACGCTTTTGGTAAACTTGGATTGGGGGCTTGGCTGTTGAGTCAATGGAGGATTCCATATAGCATATGAGGTTGTAGAATTGTAGGGTATACCACCTAGTTCAGAAGTAAGACAAAGAGTCGATTTGAGATTCATGCATATGTTTTGAAGTCTACCAATTATGCCCATGTATTTTCAAATGTTTTATGATGACATGTTTTATGAAGTGTTCTTACTTATATTGTATATAAGTATTTTGTTTTTGGATTATTATATGTACCAGTATATTTTGTATTGACCCATATATTTCAGGATCTGAGGCTTAGTCTCGCGGTCCTACTCAGCAGTAGATCATTGTCAGGCGTTTGGAGTTGGTGAGCCTCCCTTATTTTGGAAGGCCTTGTTTTATGTGATGTTTTTGTTTGGTTTTAGTTCAAGGTCCGACAGGGGGCCTTTTTTGGTTTCAGACAGATATTTTTTTCAGTTAGTTGAGATTTTCCAAACTTGTGTTAGATGGTTTTGGGTCTTTATGAACTTATATCTGTATTGTTTAGTTGTAATAATAATATGACCATGTTTCTAGTTACTTTTGTATTTTGATAATTTGATGAATTATGCATATGATTATGAGTTAAGAGGGCTCTCAGGCCTTCACGGTTCTAGATATCCATTATGCTAGGGCCTCATTTCGGGTTGTGACAAACTTGGTATCAGAGCACGGTTTATGGTCTGGGATGTCTGTGAATTCTCGTCGGGTAGAGTTCTTTTTATGGATGTGTAGAGCACCACACTTATAAGGAGGAAGCTACTAGGAGTTTAGGAGTGTCTCTTTTTTCTTCATGTTCTAGTTCATGCTATGGAGTCTAAATATCCCCTAACTCATGATTTCCCTTATTTCAGATATTGATCATGCCTTCCCGTAGATCCAACGAACAGAATACCCAAGTTGATGATGTTCGCCCTACTCATGGGATACGAACCTGTAACAGAGCTCATACTTTAGAGTTTGTTGCTACTCTAGGAGTTCCTCTAGTCTAAACTATTCCACCTCGGGCTCCTAGGTCTAATGTGAATTGTACCCATCCTCCTCAGAGAGAAGTCTCAAATGATGAGTTTCGGTAGTCCATCCATAAGATTGTTCATCTTGTGGCCTCTCATACCTATCAGTATGAAGATATGGACCCTGTGTCTGGTCCATCTGAAATCACTCAGGTTGGTCAATTCATGATGTTAAACCCACCCACCTTTATTAGCGCAAAGGTTAAGGAGGACCCCCAAGGTTTTATTGTTGAAATGGAGAAAACATTTAGAGTTATGCATACTAATGAGGTTGAGAGAGTTAAGTTGGAAGCCTATTAGTTGAAGCATGTAGCTAACCAGTGGTATAATGAGTGGGAAGATTTAAAGGATAGAGATTTTGAACCTTCTGTGTGGGGTAAGTTTTGTGGAGGCTTTCTTGGATCATTTATTTCTGCAGGAGCTGAGGGAAACAAAATATAAAGTGTTTATGAATCTGAAACAAGGAAAGATGAGTGTCAAAGAATATGCATTGAAGTTCACCCATCTATCCCATTATGCTCCAGAATTAGTGGGTAATATGAGGGATCACATGAGGAAGTTCGCGTCTGGTCTATCAAATGATTTATTGTTAGAATGTAAGGGGGAAATACTGAATAAGGACATGGATTTCTCATGGTTATCAGTACATATACAGCAGGTAGAAGAGGCAGGTTGAGTTAAGGAAGAAATAAAAGCAACCTAAGAGGGATAGGTCTGCAAATTAGAATGTCAGTCAGCAACAGCAAAGCGGTAATAGGGTAAGAATTGGTCTAAGAAGAAGTTTTGGGGAAATACTCAGTCTTCAGCTAGCGCCCCAACGCCCAGACCTCCAATTGATTAGAGGTTTTATAACTCTCAACCAAATGGTGGGACAAAGACGCAGGGTACTCAGTCCCAAGGTAGTGTGGCCCAGCCATATCGGTCATTCCAATATTGTGGAACTTGTGGTAAGCATCACCTAGAGAAACGTCAGTTGGGTAGGCTGGTATGCTATACTTGTGGTCAGCCCGGTCATTTTCAGAGAGACCATCCTTCAGCTAAAGGGAATTTTGGAGGTACTAAGTCCCAGTCAAATTCTACAGCTCCACCACCTAATGGTACTACTTATGCTATTAGAGGCGATCACAACCGGTTCTATTCTTTTTCTAACCACCAGGATGTAAAGCCTTCACAGATGTTGTTATGTGTATGTTATGGATTTTCTCCTATGATGTGTATGTGTTACTTGAACTCCAGTATACCTTGTCTTATGTAACCATTTACGTGGCAGTTAGTTTTGGTTTTGAATCCAAAAACATCCCGAAACCCTTTTTTTGGTTTCCACCCCTATTGGTGATTCTATTATGGCTAGAATAGTTAATACAAATTGTGTGGTATCTATTTGTCATTGAGATATTGTGATGGATCTTGTAGAGTTGGATATGATTGATTTTGATCCTATACTGGGAATGGACTGGCTTCATTCATGTTATACTATGTTAGATTGTAGAACCAGAAAGGCCACCTTTTTTTTCCTAATAAGCCAGTGATAGAGTGGGCGGGATATTCTCTATCACCTAAAGGAAATTCATATCTTATCTTAGAACCCGTAAGCTTATATCAAATGGTTTTTTGTACCATTTTATTTGAGTCAAAGATTCTAGCACTGAAAGTGCTTCTCTCCAGTCTGTCCATGTAGTTAATGAATTCCCAAAAGTCATTCCTGATTACCTTCCCAGGATACCACCAATTAGAGAGATAGATTTTGGCATTGACCTATTGCCGGATACCCCTCCTATTTCCATTCTATCATACAGAATGGCACCTGTAGAACTAAAAGAGTTGAAAGAACAGTTAAAAGAATTTCTTAAAAAAAGTCTTTATTTATCCTAATGTCCTCACTGGGGTGATCCGGCGCTCTTCGTGTGTAAGAAAGATGGCTCCCTCCGTATGTGTATATGTTACTATCATCTGAACAAAGTCATCATTAAAAATAAGTACCCTCTTCCCAGAATTGATGACCTCTTTGACCAACTCTAAGGTGATAAATATTTTTCCAAAATAGACCTTCGTTCAAGGTATTATCAGTAGAAGATTAGGGAGAATGATATTCCCAAAACCATTTTTCAAACCCAATATGGTCATTATGAATTCTTAGTTATGTCCTTCGGACTAACTAATACTCCCACAGCTTTTACGTACCTAATGAATAGGGTGTTTCATTAGTTTCAAGATCTGTTCGTCATAGTCTTTATTGACGACATCTTGATTTACTCAAAAAGTGAGGAAGATCATGCCAATCACCTCTGAATTATCCTTCAGGACCTCAAAGATCATAAGTTGTATGCATAGTTTTCCAAGTGCGAATTCGTGCTTAGTGCTATTCCTTTTCTAGGGCACATTGTTTCTAGTGTGGGAATTAAGGTTGACCCCAAAAGATTAAGGCTGTGAGAAAATGGCCTACACATACGAGTCCAACCAACATCCGAAACTTCTTAGGTTTGGCAGGGTATTACAGAAGGTTTATAGAGATTTTTTCATCCATGGCTGCTTTACTTACTAGATTGACCCAGAAAAAGGTGAAATTCTTGTGGTCTAACTCTTGTGAGAATAGTTTTGAGAAACTGAAAGAAAAGTTGACTACTGCACCGGTATTGACCCCTTCTGAGGATACAGAGGATTTTTCTGTGTACTGCGATGTATCCCAGGTGGGACTTAGGTGTGTGCTTATTCAACATGGTAAGGTAGTGGCTTATGCATCTAGACAATTAAAGGTGCATGAAAAAAACTTCCCACCTATGACTTGGAGTTAGTGGCGGTGGTATTCGCGCTAAAAATTTGGTGTCATTATCTTTATGGAGTGCTTGTAATATATTTACTGATCATAAAAGTTTGCAGTGTGTTTACATACAAAAAGAACTAAATCTCAGGCAGAGGTGGTGGCTGGAATTGTTGAAGAATTCTGATATAAGCTTGCATTATCATCCGAGCAAGACCAATATGGTTCTCATGTAGAGGGAGGAAAGAGGAATACGGTGAAGGATATTTATTGGCTTTCAAATTTGGGAGTTCAACTTTTGGATTTTGAGGATGGAGGAGTGTCTATTCATAAGGTAGCTAAATCCTCCCTATGTGCAGAAATTAAGGAGAAGCAGGCTGAGGACCACATCTTGATGCGGATTAAGGAAGATGTTGGTCAATAAAAGGTTATAGCTTTTGAAATTGGAGGTGATGGAATTTTGAGGTATTAAGGTAAGCTATGTGTGCCGAATATGGATGGGTTACGATAAAAAATTCTCGATGAATCCCACACTTCCAGGTATATTGTCCACCCCAGCTCTACTAAAATGTATCAGTATCTTAAGGCAATATACTGGTGGAATAATATGAAAAGAGATGTTGCTAACTTTGTGGCTAAGTGTTTAAATTGTCAACAAGTCAAGGTGGAATATTTGAGTCTAGGTGGCACTTCCCAAGAGATAGCTTTGCCTATGTGGAAATGGGATATGATTAACATGGACTTCATTACGGCACTTCTGAGATCCCAAAACTAATATGACTCTATTTGGGTGATTATAGATAAGTTGACCAAGTCCACTCATTTTTTTCCTGTGCGGACCAACTATTCGGGGGAAAACTATGAGAAGTTGTATATTCGAGAGATAGTCTATTTGCATTGGGCTCTTGTGTCTATTATATCCGACTGAGGTACACAGTTTTTTCTCAATTTTGGCGGTCTTTTCAGTACAGTTTAGGTACCCAAGTAAATCTTAGTACTGCTTTACACCCTAAGACGAATGGTCAAGCAAAACGCACCATTCAGACCTTAGAAGATATGTTGAGGTCTTGCATGATTGACTTTAAAGGTAGTTGGGTGAATCACTTGTCATTGATAGAATTTGCTTATAATAATAGCTACTATTCCACCATCCAGATGGCTGCTTTTGAAGCTATTTATGGGAGGAGATGTAGATCCTCATTGGGTGATATAAAATGGGTAAAACCTAATTATTTGGGCATGACCTTGTTCATCAAGCGATGGAGAAAGTGAAGGTTATTAAAGAGAGATTTAAGACAGCTCAGAGTCACCAAAAAGTCCTACATTGATGTTAGGAGAAGGGAGTTGGAGTTTGAGGTTGATGATTGGGTACTTCTAGAAGTCTCCCCTATGAAGGGAGTCACGCAATTTGAAAAGAAAGGAAAACTTAGTCCTTGTTACATAGGTTCGTATCAGATTATGATGAGGATCGGTGGTGTTGCTTATGAGTTGGATTTTCCAGTGAGTTTAGCTTCTATTCATCCTATATTTCATGTATCGATATTAAAGAAATATATTGGGGATCATTCTGTTGTGTTGCCTGTGGAAGAGATTAATGTAAAGGACTAATTGTCATATGAAGAAGGACACATTGGTATTTTGGATCGCCAAGTCCAAAAGTTGAGAAGTAAGGAGATAGCTTTAATTAAAGTATTGTGGAAGAATTATAAAGCTGAGGAAGCTACTTGGGAGTCAGAGAATGACATGCGTACTAGATATCCAACCCTCTTTGAAATCGTGGATAACGAGATGAAAGGTACTAATCTTATCCTACTCTTTTTTCCATGTAGTGCTTGAAATCATGCTTATTGTGTTTCAAGTTATCATTCGGGGATGAATAATCCCAAAGGGGGATAATGTAATACCCTGTAGTCATAGAACTCTTTTAATACATCAAAAATGACTTTTAGGACCCCCGTAGGGATGGTAGATCATGAGTTGATGTTGTGGGAGGTGTTGGGGGTGTTTTAAGACCTCAAAACTAAGTAGGCGCAGCAAAGTAGAGCCTAGGCGATGTCTAGGAACCGCATTTCCATCGCCTAACACCACTACAATGCCTAGGAACTGGCCTAGGCATTGCCCACCTTGAGTTAGATATGGGAAAGGCGCCGCCCACATTATGGCTAGGCCATGGGCTAGGAGCCGCCTACTTGATGACTAGGCCATGGGATGGGCATCATATGGCCATTGTTTTACGACTTAAGGGCTCCATTTTTGAGTTATTTTAAGGGAAATAAAGTCATTTTGCATTCCATAACTGTCCCTAAACATCTTAACACGAAATTAAAGTCCTTAAATACATTTTAAGACTATCAAATCCCTAGTTAATCTTTCTAAAAACAAAAGAGAAGAAAATTAACTTAGGGTTTGAACATTCAAGGTTAAAGGGTCAATTTCTTCATGATTCCTTCAACATAAAGGTACATGGGGCTATCTTGAACTTTATGGGCATAGTGAAATTGTTTTTAGTAAGATTTAAAGCTATAAAATCATGTAATTTTGAAGGGTTTTGAGAACACTTTAACAAATATGCATTATGAACCCATTTAGATGACATAGTGTTTTGGTCTTGAGGCCTTCTTATGGAAATTGAATTATGGTCGTGTATATATATAAGTATTTTTAGTTTTTCAAAGTTGATTTGAGAGCATGAATAATGAAACTCCCTCTCTTATTATGATATATCTTAATTTCACTTGTTATGGGCTATATAATTGCATGTTTGTGAAGCATGAGATCAAAGTTTTAATATTGTTTGTGAACTTGATATTGATTATGAATTGAAGAGAATGTGTTTTCTTGTTTCTAAATGTTCAATGTGATGATTGAAAGAATTGCATGGATTGTTATAAAGGAATTCACCATCATGTGTGAAAGTATTGAAAAAGAGAGAATCTTTGCAAAGGTTTTCATATGTTTTAAATTAAGAACTCTCTTGCATTATTTAAACAATTTAGAGGTCAAATGATTTGATTGGATTTAAAATATAAAGTATATCATGATATGGCTTATGTATAGATGTGACTTGCAAGTCTTGGTATGACGATACCAAAGAATATAATGCCATGACAGACTCAAAACAAAACAGGACACGGATTTTTATTTAGACTTTTAGAATTAGAGTTTAGAAAGATGCATATTTAGAAAGGACTAAAAGTGGGCCTAAAGAGAGTTGGGTGGTTATCTGAAGAAGTCATGAGTTTAGATACTCGTTGCCCGAAATTGTGTTTTACCGATACGGGTTGTATTATGTCCCAAATTGGCATTATATGCTAGCCTCGTACCCTTTCGCATATCCAAATCTGAAAGTCAAACCCTTGCGGCAAATTTGGGTTGGGGGCTTGGTCGCTGAGTCAAGGCGTATTTTATATAGCCTGCGGAATTGTAGAATTGTAGGGTGTACCACCTAGCTCAGAAGTAAGACAAAGAGTCGAGTTGAGATTCATGCATATGTTTTGAAGTTTATCAATTATGCCCATGTATTTTCAAATGTATTATGATGACATATTTTATGAAATCATCTCACTTATATTGTATATCAGTATTTTGTTTTTGGATTGTTCTACATACCAGTACATTTTGTATTGACCCCTTATATTTCAGGATCTAAGGCTCAGTCCCGCTAAGTAGTAGATCATTGTTAGATATTTTGAGTTGGTGAGCCTCCCTTATTCCGGAAGGCCTTGTTTCATGTGATGTTTTCGTTTGGTTTTAGTTCATGGTCCGATCGAAGGCCTTATCCAACTTTTACTAAGATATTGTTTATCAGTTAAAAGAGACTTCGCAGACTTGTGTTAGATGGTTTTTGGTCTTTATGAACTTATATCTGTATTGTTGAGTTGCAATAATAATATGACAGTGTTTCCAGTTACTTCCGCATTTTGATAATTTGATGAATTATGCATATGATTATGAGTTAAGAGGGCTCTCGGACCTTCACAGTTCTGGATGTCTGTCGTGGCTAAGGCCTCGGCTCAGGTCGTGACAAACTCTAACTAAGAAGTACTTTTAATATAGTACAAAAGACATTAGCATATTTGAGATACAATATTTATTTATATCATCTAAATATATACATATAACATTTATTTAACTTCAATAGTTGTGTTTTCATAATTTTATTTAAGTATATAATTTTATTGATTGACGTGAAACACACATGAAAAATACGTACACTATACTAACCATTAATAAATATTAGTGTGTCCAAAATAATGCTTAAAAAACAATATCAATTATAGTAATACGATAATTGAAAATAAAGAAGATATATGTAACAATAATATTAGGAGAGCAATAATACTATACTAGTATACTACTAAAGAAACTAGGAAATACTTTTTTATAATTGATTACTCACATAGTCAGCTTACATTTCTCTCGTTTTCACTCAGATTGCTAGACCTATGCAAGGAGTTAATTAACTAATTATGCCCGTCATACATTTTAAAACTAATTTCAAATTATAAAGGGATGATGAAAAATGTTAGGCTTGAAAAAGCACGTAATAATATCCTGTTCTATCCTGGTAAGTCCGCCCATTTAGAGGGTCCGGCTCGGTGGAACCCCGGTCTACAGGGCTGTTGGTCCTAGGCTGAGCCGTCTACGTTGACCAGTCGGTGGAGAGGCCCGTTTAGAGGCTTGTGCAGCTAACCAATGCCAATTGGACCATTGAGGCCCAACGACATTATAGTCGTTTGGAGCCCCAATGGCCAATTGGCCTTTTTTGCTTATTTTATTAGAAAAAAAATTATTCAAAAAATTTTCTATAAATACCCTACAATTTCAAATTATTTTTCACACAAATCTCATTCTATCAAATCTCAATCTCTCTCAAATATTCTAATTATCTTCTAAAGTGTTCAATTTTATTTTTAAATTTTTCGTTTACAAATATCAAGTGAAAGTTTTCTAGAGTCGCAACTTTCAAATACTTTAAAAATTTGGTGTATTACCTTTAATTTTTAATTGGTGTATTAATTGTTGAATATTTATTTTTATTATTTTTGTGTATTTTGAATATTTTTTATTTTGATTTATAATATGGATAAATTAAGAAACATCGGTATAAGTGTCAAACATTTATGTCCCGAAAGAGATAGTGGTAGTAAAAACTAAATTGGTGGCAGTTCCGATAGAGGTAGTTCAAATACTAGATATACTTGTATGCCTCCGGTACCGGTTAGTCAACCTTTTGAGGAAGAAATAGGCGTACGTGCTCACCATATAAATTATGCAGAAGCTCAGAAATAATATGGTATAAAATAAGAAAATGAAGTAAATGAGGTTAATTTAGAAAAAGATGATGAAAATATTAGTGATACACCTGCAGGTGAAAATGCTAATTTTAGATCTGAATAAGTTAATCTTCCTCCCCGTGCCCTAAGAGCTTGTAGAAGAACTAGTATTGCATGAAATATTTTTGCGAAAATAAAAGGAGAAAGTAAGGTACAATACAATATTTGTGAAATTGTGTATGAGCATAAAATCGGAGGCAATAAAGGGGGTACTAGTTCGTTGATGAGACATTTAAGAAATAGACACGCTAGAGAGTTTATTATTGCACAAGGTAGTAAGGCTGTTGGTGGGCCAGCAGAAACTAGATTGAACTCAACAAGAGGTCAATTAATTAAGAATTATAATAAAATGAAGGACCGAGAAGAAATAGTAAAAATGATAGTTGTGGGTTGTTTGTCTTTCACTTTTGCTTCTTCGGGTGCTTTTATTCATTATATTCAAGCAATTTATAATCCTATGTTTAATGGTATTCCTATAAGTACTTGTCGGATCGATATTTTTAGACTCCATGCACAATATATTTATTATTTATCTACATTATTAAAAAATATTCAATGTAGAATTTCTCTAACTTCTAATCTTGGTTGTGCTATTAATAAAAATGATTATTTAACAATTACTTGTCAACGGATAGATAGTAATTTTGATATGCAAAAACGTATTTTAGCTTTTTGTATGATGAAGATTGTAGACGTACTAAAAAAATTATT
Source organism: Capsicum annuum (assembly GCF_002878395.1). Taxonomy (NCBI): domain Eukaryota; kingdom Viridiplantae; phylum Streptophyta; class Magnoliopsida; order Solanales; family Solanaceae; genus Capsicum; species Capsicum annuum. Next base: position 33,756,762 of record NC_061122.1, read on the forward strand.
TCTGAATCTATTACTAAAGTTGCAGAATATTATGGTATTGAAAGAAAAATATTATGTATTGCTTTTGATAATGCATCTAATAACAAGATTGTTATTGACAAGTTAAAAGTTGATCTTTCTCTGCCATTACCTGAAATATTTCATGTTAAGTGTGTTTGTCATATATATAATTTAGAGATAATACATCGAAACATCCCTGAACTTGTGGCCAAAACTTACTTTAGACCCTAAACTAATCGGATAATTATTTACCCCCCTTAACAACTTTAAAGTGAATTAATTTCCCCCTCTATGGATGATGTGGCAAAAAAAATGAGTGAATTTTTTTTATATAAAAATGGTCCACTTTTTTTATTATAAATATATATAACTATAGTTATATATAGGTATATAAATATATATATATATATATATATAAAGTAACCATCTTCTTCATCTTTTCCAAATCCACCCTCTTCTTCATCTTTTCCAAATCCCCTCCCCTGTTTCCATCACCCCCACCCCATAACACCGTTTCTTTCTCTATTTTTTTTCGTAACCCGCCACCCCCTCCCACCCCATTTCTTCATATGAGGCGAAGTCATGGAAAATTTTGTAAAAGGTAAAATTGAATGTTTTGAGAAGTTTATTTGAACTGAAACTTTTATGTTTTTGAGTTAAAAATTTGTGGAATTTATGGTACTTGATAGAAAATTTGTGTCAAAATTATCTCAAAGTTTACAACTTTGTTGTTTTAGTAATTTTGTTTTGCCTTTTGACAAGGGTGGTTGAACCCAAAATTCAATTATGAAAAATGGAGTCGGAGGGTGGTTGAATCCAAAATTCTGGAATGCTATCTTGGTTAAAAGATACAGAACTTTTTCAAAAAAATTATTTACTCACACATAGAATCCTTGTTAATGTTGACTATTAAAAACGTTGAGAAATTTAGAATTGAAAGTTGAAATAATATTTTAATGGAGGAAAAACCTTAAACTTATGTCTTTATGGTTGTTCTCTTGATGGTGTTAATGAAAAAAAAAATAATGAAGGGAAAGGCTTTTTCATGGCAGGGGTGGGGGTTCAAAGGGGAGAAAGAGAGGGGGTGATGAGTAGGGGTGGGGGGAATAATCTGAGAAGAAGACAAAAAATAATTGTGGAGGGTTGAAGACCGGGGCGGGGGCGGGGGCAGCGGCGGGGGAGGGGGGAGATCTAACTGAAGAAGAAGGAGGGGTGGGGGGTGTGAAGAAGAAAGGGGATTATTTTTATTATTTTTATTATATATATATATATATATATATATATATATGTGGCATCATTTTTAAAATAAATATTTACATGGCAATGACGTGGCAATGACATGATAGTGATGTGGACGCGTGTGTAGTGCACCTCCCTTTCTAAGAGTGGTAATATATTTTAAGGGGAGTAGTTAATTCACTTAAAAGCTGTTAATGGGGGTATATAATTTCCCGATTAGTTAAGGGTCTAAAGTAAGTTTTGGCTGCAATTTCAGGGTTGTTTCGATGTATTATCTCTATAATTTAATTATAAAAGATGGTCTTGAATTTTTTGATCTTTATATTGAAAAGGTCCGGCTTGATGTTGGCTTTATTCAAGGAAATAATAGAAAAAACAAGATTGAGAGAATTTAAAGTTAAATGTGAATAAAATAGACTTAGACTGATATTAGTGCCTGAAAAATGTGATACTAGATGGAATGCTACTTATACTTTATTAAAAACTTGTCTTGCTTATAAAGTTCCTATTATAATGACTATTAATCAATATTCTGGTTCTTTTCCAGAGTGTATGCTACATGATTCTGATTGAGCTGCAATTGATGATCTTGTTAAGTTTTTGAAAAAAAATTATATAGCTACGGTTGAATTTTCTGGTGCATATTATCCTACTATTTTTAATATTTTAGCTATTTAGCCGACATTTCTTGTTTGCTTAAAGAATATAAGAAGAGAGAATGTTATGAAGAAGCTGTTAGTGTTATGTTTGCTAAATTTAAAAAAAAAAAATTATCTGCTTCCCCCAATTTACTTGGTTGGTGCTATACTAAATCCATGTATGAAATATGATACTATGTCTGAATTTAGTTCTATTATCTATACTGCCTTAGAGATAGACCCTGAAGAAGAACTCTCTTTGTTTACGACTATGAGTGATGCAAATAGTTACATGGAAACATTATATAACCATTATGTCTATTTACTCGGTGTAGATGTACCAACTCATATCACTCTAATTGTCATTCCTCATTCTCCCGAGAAGCCATCATTTTCTAAAAAGAAGGCACATAACAGTATTACTGATTACTTTTATGATTTAAATGTTTGGGATAGGGTTACGATTTGAACATACATAACAAGTTCTTGGGAAGAGCTTAAGTATTATCTTCAACAACCGAGAGAAGATCGTAGAGCAAGGACCAAAGCTTTGGATTGGTGGAAGAATAATGAAATACAATATCCTGTGCTTTCAAGTTTAGCTAGAGCTATATTGAATGTTCCAATGTCAACCATTGCATCAAAAATCACTTTTAGTCAGGGACGACAACAATTCGGAGACAACCGACACTCATTGGAAAGCAATGCTATGAATGACCTAGTTTGCCTTTGAGATTGGATTAGTGCGGAATGAAGAAATCAAGGAATGGAGGTGGAGCAAAAAACGAACAGAATCTTGAAGAAATTATGACTTCAAGGGAGAATTCAGCACAATCAAGTCCAATGCATGATTTTGCCCCCAATGATTTTGTAATACCTCGCATGTTTCTAAGCTAGTAGATGAACAATTTTTCCTACATATGAAATATCCTATCTTGTGATTCATACTTAAGTACAAGACTTACAATGAGTATCCTAGCGATAAGATAGCTTATGATGTGTTAAGCATGTTCATATGAGTCACTTAAGGTAATACAAGCTAAGAGTTTTTAAATCCATCAAGTTTTAGTGTTCGATTTCATAAGGTTCATATTTTAACGAGTATAACTCAATGTTAATGTGGTATTTCTGTATATTTCTACCAACCAAATTATAGAAAATCGAATTACCTTTTCAACGATACCAATTTCGCCTTAATCCAATACCCGAGCAAAAAGTTATGCCCATTTTCATAAGAGACAGTAAGGGTATGCGATTGGTTAGGCTCCGCCCAACCAAACTTAGGTGATTGGTTAGGCACCACCCAACCTGGCTTGTGCGATTACTTGGGTGCCACCTAAGTTAGTTCCAAGTGCCAAAAATACTCCGTTTGAGTTATTTTGAGGATAATTAAGTCTTTTAACACTCCTTACACGTCCCTAAACTTAATCCTACGAAATATATAGCTCCTAATTACATTACAACCCTACTAACATCTTAATATCATCATCCAAGAGCACTAAAATAGAAAAACAACTAGGGTTGCATAATTAAGCTTGAAGATCCAATTTCAAGGAAATTCCTCTTTCAATCATCAAGAATCTTCCTTCTAAGGTATGAGTGAGTTGATTCATGGACTCTTTTCGTCCATGGAGCTCAAAAACCATCTTCTAAATTATGTATTATTATGTTTATTTTGTTGGTGGTTGATGTTCATGTAGTTGGAGTTTGATGATGCCTAAGATGGGATCTTTGTATGTTTTGTGTGAGGATATGGTGGTATTTAATGTATAAATATGTGAAATTGGTGGTTAAATATTTGTAATCTTGATGAATCCACCTATGCCTAAGATGTGCATGTAAGGTGTTTGTGAAAATACCTAAGGGAATAGAAATCATGCTTCTATGACATAATAAGTCCTAAATGATTATTCCATGTTCTAAGTTTATGTTCAATGTGATCCCCATGCTATTGTCTTGAATTGAAGATGTTGTATGAGATGCTCATGATATTGTTGTGATATGGAATGACCATGTTATTGAAGCCCTGCAAGTATATACATGTTGTGTGCATTCCCGATCATGTGATAGTTTTTTGAGAAACATTCTTATTATGAAATCCTTACTTATGATATTGTGAATTGTGGACTCTACTCTTATGATCAAGTCAGCCATGTGTGTCAGTTTCCTTCCATCTAGTCCTGGGGGTACTTGTACCTGAAAACTATAGTTGAGTTCCTAGATCTAGTGTCATGTTTCAAGAAATCCTCAGTCAAGCTATGCTCTATAGATTTCAGTTAGTCACGTGACTCAAAAAAACTCAGAAATATCAGTAGTTCAGTAGTACCAGTAGTTTCAGTACTCTCAGTCAGACCTCAGATCTCAAGTAGCTTTTCCATCAGTCAATGGAACTCAGTGAATTCATCTTAGTTCAGCTAAGAAATATAATCAGCTCAGTTAATCAATTTATAAATCAGTTCAGTTTAGTTAGTCAGTTCAGCGCGGTTAATCTTTTTAAAGTCTTTTAGTTGGGAGTAGGGACTAGGACCGAGCGAGTGCAGGGATGGCGGTTTTTTTCCACAATAAAGGTAAAGCCGTTAGCAGCAATCCCTATACTCCAGAACTGCATAGCCAGTGCAGGACAGGAGTCACCCATCAGATTAAGGCTATACTTGACTATTATATTGCCTGAGGCTTGATTTTCTATTCATGGTCACCCGTCAGATAGGATTGACCATGGTAAAGGTCTCTACCTGTGGCACGGTATTGACACCCTTCCAATCAGGGTAAAGTTTGGACCCCACCAGTATAGTATCCAAGCATGTCGGTTAGGTTACTACCTCCCACAATCACAGTTACAGTTATAGTTTCAGTATCAGTCTTCAAAGGAGAAATCAGGAATCAGGACTGTTAGATACAGTCATCGATCTCAGTAAGGAACTCAGATAGTTCCATTGATTCCTGGACCATCCCATCAGATAGTCTTGGTCCCATATTTAGATGCTTATTATTAGATCTAGAGGTCACCCAGCAGATAGGCTTGATCTCAATCTCATATTCAGTCGAGTATTCTCATTATCAGTTTTAGAGATCACTCATTAGCTAGGACTGATCTCAGACTTAGATGCTCAGATACATTTTGGAACTCAGATAGTTTTCCCCAGAATTAGGACTATTAGATACAGTCATCCATGTTATCAGTCATTCAGTATCTTAGTATCACAAAAATCATGTTGTCAGAGTTCAAACTCAAGCAGTCAGTACCTCCACGAGTTTAGTAGCAGTTACGTATGTCTGTATATATGTATATATTCTCACATTCATATTAGTAAGCATGTTCATGCACATAAACCCCATGCATTTAGTCTACCCCTACGCATACTCAGTACTTTAGTTGTACTGACACATTTGCGCTATGGTGCTTTATTTTTATACTACACCATAGGTTCTGAGGTGCAGATTCTATATCAGCAGTAGCAATTCAGTAAGCAGTGAGCCCTCATCTTTCGAGGACATGATCGTTACATTTATTATTCTAGTATTTCAGTTTATTTTTAGTTTAGGGAGTTAGTTGGAGACATGTTCCTTCAACTCCTTATTCAGATAGTTTAGAGGCTTTCAGATGATTATAGAGTTTTCATATTTAGACTTTAGTATTTTAAGTTTCATTTTGGAACTGTGATACCACCTTATTTCAGATATTTTATTATTCAAGATTGAACCTTATGCTCTCTTTGTTCATTTATCCGTATTTTATATGTATATTATGCAGTTACAGTTACAGATATCAGTCATTGGTTAGCTTGTCGTCCTTCGGGGTCATAATCACCGTGTAGCATTTCGGTTCAGAAAATTGGGGCGTTATAAACTTGGTATCAGAGACTAAGGTTCAATAGAGTCCTAGGAAGTCTGAAAGCCCCATCTAGTAGTGTCTTGTACATGGGTGTGTTGCACGCCACATTTATGTACAGGAGGCTATAAGATGTTTTATCAACAGTCTCTCTTCTTTCAGTATTCATGTCATTCCAGTAAACAGTCAAAGTTGTATAGCTTATTTTCTCATCCTTGCATCTATTCATGCTATCCAAAGTCTCAAAGAATGTAACTATTTTAAGGTAGAACCTCTTACTAGTTGCAAGTTCAGTCCATCTTATGCATTAGTTTCAAACCCCCAAAATTTAGTTATAATCTAGTTCATAGATACCCTGTGCATCACCCCAGTATCTCAGTAAGGTAAACATTCCTAGAGGGATATAGTGTCCCAAGGGGGAGATACCCCACCTTTTCTTGATACTTTAATATTCCCGTTAAAAATTAGTTATCAAGTGTCATGGCATAATCAGTCAAGATTTCAAGAGTCAGCTCAGTCAGATATTCAGGCATTAGCTATACCTGATCAGTAGAGAAAGTACTATTTATCAGTATCTTCACTCATACATTTACATATCATGTCAGTCACATAATTAAGCATCAGATATGCATGGATTCAGCCTTTCAGTTGTGCATCAGATATGCATTCTCATTTTAAGAAAACTCACTTTATTCGAATCCTCAATCTTATATTCATGAATCAGCTTCTCATGCATCAAATATGCATGTTCAGTATGTTGTCCTCAGCTTTCAGTTATGTCAGTCATGAAACCATGTTTCATTAGTGTATGTCTTATATGTACTTTATCTTATCATCTCTCCTACCTCAGTTAATTTCCATTCGAGGAAGAATGTTCCCAAAGGGGAGATATTGTAAGACCCCACATGTTTCTAAGCTAGGAGACCTACCATTTTTCCTTCATATGAAATCTCCTATCCTGGGATTCATACTTGAGTACAAGACTTACAATGAGTATCCTAGCGATAAGATAGCTTATGATGCATTAAGCATGTTCATATAAATCACTTAAGGTAATACAAGCTAAGAGTTTTTAAATCCATCAAGTTTTAGTGTTCGATTTCATAAGGGTCATATTTGAACGAGTATAACTTGATGTTAATGTGGTATTTCTGCATATTTCTTACCTACCAAATTATAGAGAATTGAATTAGCTTTCCAACGATACCAATTTTGCCTTTAATCCAATACCCGAGCAAAAGGTTATGCCCATCTTTGTGAGAGACAGTAAGGGTATGCGATTAGTTAGGCTCCCCCCAACCAAACTTAGGTGATTGGTTAGGCGACGCCCAACCTGGCTTGTGCGATTACTTGGGCGCCGCCTAAGTCAGTTCCAAATGCTAAAAACACTCCATTTTGAGTTATTTTGAGGGTAATTAAGTCTTTTAACACTCCTTACACGTCCCTAAATATAACCCTACAAAATATATAACTCCTAATTACATTACAACCCTACTAACATCTTAAGCTCATCATCTAAAAGCACTAAAAGAGAAAAAAACTAGGGTTGCATAATTAAGCTTGAAGATCCAATTTCAAGGAAATTCCTCTTTTAATCATCGAGAATCTTCCTTCTAAGGTATGAGTGAGTTGATTCATGGACTCCTTTCGTACATGAAGCTCAAGAAACATCTTTTAAATTATGTATTATGATGTTTATGTTGTTGGTGGTTGATGTTCATGTGGTTGTAGTTTGATGATGCCTAAGATGGGATTTTTGTATGTTTTGTGTGAGGATATGGTGGTATTTAATGTATAAATATGTGAAATTGGTGGTTGAATATTTGTAATCTTGATGAATCCACCTATGCCTAAGGTGTACATGTAAGATGTTTGTGAAAATACCTAATAAAATACCTAATTGAATAGAAATCATGCTTTTATGACATAATAAGTCCTAAATAACTATTCCATGTTCTAAGTTTATGTTCAACGTGATCCTCATGCTATTGTCTTGAATTGAAGATGTTGTATGAGATGCTCATGATATTGTTGGGATATGGAATGACCATGTTATTGAAGCCATGCAAGTATATACATGTTGTGTGCATCCCGATCATGTAATAGTTTGTTGAGAATTATTCTTATTATGAAATCCTTACTTATGATATTGTCAATTGTGGACTCTACTCTTATGATCAAGTCAGTCACGCGTGTCAGTTTCCTTCCATCGAGTCCTGGGGGTACTTGTACCCAAAAACTATAGTTGAGTTCCTAGAGCTAGTGTCATGTTTCAAGACATCCTCAGTGCAGGGATGGCGGTTTTTTTCCTTTATAAAGGCAGAGCCGTTAGCAGCAATCCCTGTACTTTATAACTGCATAGATAGTGTAGTACAGGAGTCACCCACCATATTAAGGCTATACTTAACTATTATTTTGCCTTAGGCTTGATTTCCTGTTCAGGCTCACCCGTCAAAGAGGATTGAACATAGTAGAGGTCTCTACCCGTGGCACGGTATTGACACCCTTCTAATCAGGGCAAAGATTGGATCCCACCAGTATAGTATCGGGGCATGTCGAAAAGGTTACTACCTTCCACAGTCACAATTATAGTTATAATTTCAGTATCAGTCTTCAGAGTAGAAATTAGGAATTAGGACTATCAGATACAGTCATCGATCTCCGTAAGAAACTCAGATAGTTCCATTGTTTCCTGGACCATCCCATCAGATAGGCTTGGTCCCATATTCAGATGCTTATTATTAGATCTAGAGGTCACCTGGCAGACAGGCTTGATCTCAATCTCAGATTCAGTCGAGTATTCTCATTATCAGTTTAAGAGATCACTCGTTAGCTAGGAATGATCTTAGACTTAGATGTTCAGAAATATTTTGGAACTCAGATAGTTTTCCCCAGAATTAGGACTGTTAGATACAGTCATCCATGTTATTAGTCATTTAGTATCTCAGTATCGTGAAACTCATGTTGTCAGAGTTCAAACTCCAGTAGTCAGTATCTCCATGAGTTCAGTATCAATTACGTATGTATGTATGTATGTAATATCACGTTCATATTAATCAGCATGTTCATACATATTAACCCCATGCATTTAGCCTACCCCATGTATAATCAGTACTTTGGTTGTACTGACGCATTTGTGCTATGGTGCTTTCTTTTTATGTTACACCATAGGTTCTGAGGTACAGATTCCAGATCAGCAGTAGTAGTTTAGTAAGCAGTGAGTCCTCATCTTTTGAGGTCATGATCGTTACATTTATTATTCCAGTATTTCAATTTATTTACAGTTTAGGGAGTTAGTTAGAGACATGTTCCTTCAACTTCTTATTCAGACAGTTTAGAGGCTTTCAGACGATTATAGAGTTTTCATACTTAGACTTTAGTATTTTCAGTTTTGTTTTGGTACTGTGATACCACCTTATTTCAGATATTTTATTATTCAAGATTGAACCTTATGCCCTCTTTGTTTATGTTTCCATATTTTATATATATATTATGCAGTTACAGGTATAGATATCAGTCATGGGTTAGGTTGTGGTCCATCGGGATCATGAGCATCGTGTAGTGTTTCAGTTCAGAAAATTGGGGTGTTACAAACTTAGTATCAGGGACTAAGGTTTAATAGAGTCCTAGGAAGTCTGAAAGCCGCATCTAGTAGTGTCTTGTACATGGGTGTGTTGCACGCCATATTTATGTATAGGAGGCTATAAGATGTTTTAGGAACAGTCTCTCTTCTTTTAGTATTCATGTCGTACCAGTAAGCAGTCGGATTTGTATAGCTTGTTTTCTCATCCTTGCATATATTCATGCTATCCAAAATCTCAGAGAATGTAACTATTTCAAGGTAGAACCTCTTAGTAGTTGCAAGTTCAGTCCATCTTATGCATTAGTTTCAAACCCCCGAAGTTTCGTTATAATCTAGTTCGTAGATGCCCTGTGCATCACCCCAGTATGTCAGCAAGGTAAACATTCCTAGAGGGACATAGTGTCCCAAGGGGGAGATACCCCACCTTTTCTTGATGCTCTCATGTTCCCGTTATAAATTAGTTATCAAGTGTCATGGAATAATCAGTCAACCTTTCAAGAATCAGCTCAGTCAGATATTAAGGCATTAGATATACCGGTTCAGTAGAGAAAGTACTATTTATCAGTATCTTCACTCATACATTTACATATCATGTCAGTCACATAATTAAGCATCAGATATGCATGGATTCATCTTTTCAGTTGTGCATCAGATATGCATTCTCATTTTAAGAAAACTCACTTTATTAGAATCCTCAATCTTATATTCATGAATCAGCTTCTCATGCATCAGATATGCATGTTCAGTATGTTGTCCTCAGCTTTCAGTTATGTCAGTCATGAAACCATGTTTCAGTAGTGTATGTCTTATATGTACTTCATCTTATCATCTCTCCTACCTCAGTTAATTTCCATTCGAGGAAGAATGTTCCCAAGGGGGAGATATTGTAAGACCCCACATGTTTCTAAGCTAGGAGACCTACCACTTTTCCTTCATATGAAATCTCCTATCCTATGATTCATACTTGAGTACAAGACTTATAATGAGTATCCTAGCGATAAGATAGCTTATGATGCATTAAGCATGTTCATATAAATCACTTAAGGTAATACAAGCTAAGAGTTTTTAAATCCATCAAGTTTTAGTGTTCGATTTCATAAGGGTCATATTTGAATGATTATAACTCAATGTTAATGTGGTATTTCTGCATATTTCTACCAACCAAATTATAGATAATCAAATTAGCTTTCCAACGATTCCAATTTCGCCTTAATCCAATACCCGAGCGAAAAGTTATGCCCATTTTTGTGAGAGACAGTAAGGGTATGCGATTGGTTAGGCGCCGCCCAACCAAACTTAGGTGATTGGTTAGGCGCCGTGTAACCTGGCTTGTACGATTACTTGGGCGCTGCCTAAGTTAATTCCAAGTGCCAAAAACACGCTGTTTTGAGTTATTTTGAGGGTAATTAAGTCTTTTAACACTCTTTACACGTCCCTAAACTTAACCCTACAAAATATATAGCTCCTAATTATATTACAACCCTACTAACATCTTAAGCTCATCATCCAAGATCGCTAAAAGGGAAAAACAACTAGGGTTACATAATTAAGCTTGAAGATCCAATTTCAAGGAAATTCCTTCGTCAATTATCAAGAATCTTCCTTCTAAGGTATGCGTGAGTGGATTCATAGACTCCTTTCATCCATAAGTTCAAGAACCATCTTCTAAATTATGTATTATGATGTTTATGTTGTTGGTGGTTGATGTTCATGCGGTTGGACTTTGATGATGCCTAAGATGGGATCTTTGTATGTTTTGTGTGAGGACATGGTGGTATTTAATGTATAAATATGTGAAATTGGTGGTTGAATATTTGTAATCTTGATGAATCAACCTATGCCTAAGATGTGCATGTAAGGTGTTTGTGAAAATACCTAAGGGAATAGAAATCATGCTTTTATGACATAATAAGTCCTAAATGACTATTCCATGTTCTAAGTTTATGTTCAACATGATCCCCATGCTATTGTCTTGAATTGAAGATGTTATATGAGATGCTCATGATATTGTTGTGATATGGAATGACTATGTTATTGAAGCCATGCAAGTATATACATGTTGTGTGCATTCCCGATCATGTGATAGTTTGTTGGGAATCATTCTTATTACGAAATCCTTACTTATGATATTGTGAATTGTGGACTCTACTCTTATGATCAAGTCAGTCATGTGTGCCAGTTTCCTTCCATCGAGTCCTGGGGGTACTTGTACCCAAAAACTATAGTTGTGTTCCTAGAGCTAGTTGATAACGCTCAATCTACAGCTCTCGTGGGAGTGTAAAGCGGTCGTTAGCAAATATAGAACCCAACCTGGGTTGGGTATCGATCCCACAGAGAATAGCTTGGCCAACAAGCAAGAGAAATTACTAGACTTTTAGTGCAAGTCTCGTAGGAAAGGGGGGATTGTAGTATGTAACCAAAACAAGAATGTAAGAACTGAAAATAGCAAAATAAAGAGAGATTGTCACGTGTGTTGTAAACAATGAGAATTGAGGCGTTGGGGTTATGTCCACCTTCTGAGGTATACGTCTCTATTGGCTATGAGTGTGTAGAGTCTTGACATGTAATTGCTTATAGAGAATTGTAGTCGATGGTAAATCCAAGCGTCTCTCGACCTAAACAAGGACTATTTCACTTTAACTCTCTCGAGCTTAAAGCGTGACTAACGGTACGAATTCTCCAAGAAGTTAGTCCAGGTACGGCACTAGCTTTTTAATAGGAAAGGGTGTCCTACTACCTTGACATTATCTCTTTTCCAGACAAATAACTTTTCTCTCGAACAAGTCAGATGTTAGACTGGCGTTGGTCTATGCGTCTTCTTTTCTAGACAAATAACCTTTCTCTCGAACAGGTTAGATGTTAGAATGGCGTGTTCTTGTGTTTGAACCGCAAAGAATGTAGATTTAAGATGAAGAGAATAATGATATAAGCAATATACTTGTCTTGAACTCACAAACTCATAGCTATAGATAGTAACTCATTCGGCTTCCATAACCCCAACTAAGAGATTTAGTTACCCATGAATGCGAAGGATATCACGTTTTGCATGGTGGATGGCGTGAATAGTAGGTGTTTGGCGTGTGGTTTTGGTGATATCGTAGCAAGTAACGATTCTCTTGTTGCGGAATTTAAGAATAGAAGAATAGATTAGAAGTGTTTGTAGTGGAAGATGAGAAAGATGGACGAAAATTATATTGTTGAGTTGATTATTGAAGAAGTGAAGAAGTTCTTAAAAATCTCTAACATGATAGGGTATTTATAATACTCCTATCCTACTCCTACTAAGCTAATGAAATAAATAACCAAATCCTAATATACTAATGAAATCCTTGACCCAAATGTACTAGGGCAAGGTTACAAAATTATAATCCAAATAGAATAATGAAACACATAACCTAATTGCACTAGGTTAATGTATTATGGCAAAAATCCAGCTTTGTGTCTGTAAGTCCCAAAGTCTTCAGAAATGCTGTTTTAGCCCGGGACAGATTTTCCATGCAGCAGATTTAGTCCTTTATGCGTCCAGCTCCTTTCCATCTCGTTTGTGAGCTTTCTTTTGCGTCAAGTAAGCCATAAATTGCTGTATTTTGCATCATTTATACCTGAAACTTTCCTAATCACATTTGTTAGCTCATTTACAGGAAAAAGGACTAAAAGTGTACGAAATAGATAATTAGTTCTCGAAACTAGGCTAAAATATGGGCAAAATATATTGATATAGGCGCGTAATTTCGCCTATCATCACTAGTGTCATGTTTCAAGACATCCTCAGTCAAGCTATGCTCCATAGATTTCAGTTAGTCACGTGACTCAGAAAAACTCAGAAATCTTAGTAGTTCAGTATTCCCAGTAGTTTCAGTACTCTCAGTCAGACCTCAGATCTCAAGTAGCTTTTCCGTCAGTCAATGGAACTCAGTGAATTCAAATTAGTTCAGCTAAGAAAATATTATCAGCTCAGTTAATCAGTTTATTAATCAATTCAATTCAATTAGTTAGTTTAGCGTAGTTAATCTTTTTAGAGTCTTTCAGTTGGGAGTAGGGACTTGCACCGAGCGAGTGCAAGGATGGCGGTTTTTTTTTATAAAGGTAGAGCTGTTAGCAGCAATCCCTGTACTCTAGAACTGCGTAGCCAGCATAGGACAGGAGTCACCCATTATATTAAGGCTATAGTTGACTATTATATTGCCTTAGGCTTGATTTCCTGTTCAAGGTCACCCGTCAAAGAGGCTTGACCATAGTAGAGATCTCTACCTGTGGCACGGTATTGACACACTTCCAATTAGGGCAAAGATTGGACCGCACCAGTATAGTATCGTGGCATGTCAGTTAGGTTGCTACCTCCCACAGTTACAATTATAGTTATAGTTTTAGCATCAGTCTTCAGAGTAGAAATCAGGAATCAAGACTGTCAGATACAGTCATCGATCTCATTAAGGAACTCAGATAGGCCCATTGATTCCAGGACCATCCCGTCAGATAGGCTTGGTCCCATATTCAGATGCTTATTATTAGATCTAGAGGTCACCCGGTAGACAGGCTTGATCTCAATCTCAGATTCAGTCGAGTATTCTCATTATCAGTTTTAGAGATCACTCACTAGCTAGGACTGATCTCAGACTTAGATGTTCAGATAAAGTTAGGAGCTCAGATAGTTTTCCCCAAAATTAGGACTGTTAGATATTGTCATCTATGTTATCAGTTATTCAGTATCTCAGTATCATGATACTCATGTTGTCAGAGTTCAAACTTAAGTAGTCAGTATCTCCACGAGTTCAATAGCAGTTACATATGTATGTATGTATGTATGTATTCTCACGTTCATATTAGTCAGCATGTTCATGCATAAAAACCCTATGCATTTAGCCTATCCCCACATATACTCAGTACTTTAGTTGGACTGACGCATTTACGCTATGGTGCTTTTTTTTTATATTACGCCATAGGTTCTGAGGTACAGATTCCAGATCAACAGTAGCAGTTTGGTAAGAACTGAGTCCTCATCTTTCGAGGACATGATCATTACATTTATTATTCCAGTATTTCAGTTTATTTTCTGTTTAGGGAGTTAGTTGGAGACATGTTCCTTCAACTCCTTTTTCAGACAGTTTAGAGGCTTTTCCGACGATTATAGAGTTTTCAGATTTAGACTTTAGTATTTTCAGTTTTGTTTTGGTACTGTGATACCACCTTATTTTAGATATTTTATTATTCAAGATTGAACCTTACGCCCTCTTTGTTCAAGTTTCCGCATTTTATATGTATATTATGCAGTTACAGGTACAGATATCAGTCATGGGTTAGCTTGTGGTCCTTTGGGGTCATGAGCATCGTGTAGCATTCCAGTTTAAAAAATTGGGGCGTTATAGATTTTGACTTTTCTGTCGCAGTTCCCATTAATATTAACATGTATGAGTTGAAAAAGATGATGCAAAATTTGTAGATTTTTCATTCATGTTAATTATATGCTTTGGATCATTTTGTAATTAATAAAATACAATATTTAGTCACTCCTTATTTTGTAATTTCTTTCATTTAAATTGAATTTCTAGTTTGAAGTATATACTTTTAATATATTACCATCAAAATTTTACACTAAGTAATAAATATTACAAACATATATACACATAATGAAAATATAATTATCTTTTAAGTTCAATATAATGAAAACATATAATGAATATATGTTCAAAACTTCAAGTATTATTATAGTAAGTAGCATACATTATAATCTTGTATGCATATATGTGTTTCCTAAAGTACTATAACATGTAATGTATTTATCTTTCAACTTTCAAGTGGTATTTAAAGTACTACATATTCTATATATATTTGTATATATTTTCTATAGACTCTAAAGTAGTATATATTTAACATATACATGTCTATATGATTTCTAAAGTAGTATATATAGTGTATATATGTTGTATGTATATAATTTCAAGTGGTATTTAAAGTAGTATTGTAGACACATAATTTTGTCCTTCCCCGAAAGCATTCTTACTATTTTACCCTCGTCTTAGTGTGTGCCCTCACCCGTATGATTATATCCCACAAAAATATAAAAAATAACAACCCTTAACAACCATTAACAAATTTTACCTTATTTTAATCCTATCCTAACAACTTCTCCAATTAAAAGAGGACACCTCACCACCCCACATCACTATACCCATGCGTCACCACCCCCTCACGTTCTTAGGATTCCTTTTAACTAAATCACAATAAAATAGAAAGGGGACCCACTGAATTTGCTTTTTGATAATATGTGTACACATACTGCCATCAGAAAAAGGGGGTTTTCTTTTCTTCTTCGGCAATAGAGAGCGAAAATTCACGGAGAGAGAGAGAGCACGGAGGGGGTGAAAATTTTCTTTTCTTCTTGATAGAGCACTATGGATATAAAGCCATAACTCTTCCTTTTCTGATCCTATACACACATACCAAAGAGAGAGAAAGAGAGAGAAAGAGAGAGAGAGAGAGAGAGAGAGGAGAGAGGAAAGGGAGAGAAGAGATCGAGAGAAGAGAGAAAATGACAGGTTGACTATTTCGGTGAGTCTTCGCTGAAAAAGTGCCACCATCGCACCATCCGCGTCGTCTTTATCCAACTTATGTCGTCATCGAGTCATTGGAACTCCGGCGCAGCTAAATCCTAAACCCAGATCTTCTACTTACTGCTTTTGTTTCATACCAAACACGACCCCTTCATCGAGAACCCACTGTTCCGACCAATATCCAATGCGAAATCATCATCTGTGTTCGGGGTGTGACAGCTCTAGCGACTCTGAGTTTTGAATAAAAAATGTAAATAATCCTTTTTCGAAATAAATTTTAAATCTTTTGTCACTTTAATAATGAAAACCCTTTCAAACCTTAAAATCTAAATCTTTTTGGAGTTAAAAATAGGGTGTGACAGCTCTGACGACTCTGCTGGGGAAATCTTTAAAATTCGAGATTATTTTTGGAGTTGTATCGGCTTAGTTTTGCATTATGGGTGTATAGACATTTGTGTTGTTTTGTGTTATTATTTTTTCCATTATTGAGTTTCTACTTGCTACATGTTTACAGTTTTTTCCTTTTATGTGTTACAACTTTATATTTGGCATCATGTGCATAACCCGAGTCATTCTTTCTGCAATAAGTCCATAGTACACGTTGTGTACACGACCTCTAGTTGAGTCACCCTTATCTTAGAAGGGAGAGCCATCGGCTGGTATGGAGTGGGTGAAAAGCTAAAGCAGCCACTATCGACCATACGCTCCCCAAACAGCCTTGTTAGTGAACCCCAGTGTAGGTCAGTCTTTAGGTCATGCTTATCTGCATCATATTAAGACCTAGAGGGACCCACTTGGTTCTTTCTAGAAAACTCCCCTCTAAGGCATCCCTACATGCTAAATGTTGCATCTTTGAGGGTAATGAGATCATTTGACAGACTGATTTGGGAAAAAGCATGAGTTAGAAGCAAAATGTGTAGGCAAGAAATTGTTGAAAAAGGGGAAGAAAAAAAGAGTGAAAAAAAAATTTTGGTAGTTTTTACGGTTCTTTATGGATTTTGTTTTTCACAATTCAAAAAAAAATACTTTTTTACTTTTTGCACTCATTTCCCCAAAAATTAAAAATGATAAAAAGATTTTTCTTTTATTTCTTTAGTAAGTATTCACAATTCGAAAAATCCAAAAAACTATTTTTTCCTTTCAATAGGAGCTTTGTACATTATTATTTTTATATAATGAAAATATCAAAAATATTTTTTCTTTCATAGTTGTTGGTGTTAGTTTCTAATTAAAAACTCAAAAAAGATTTATTCGTCTGTCTTTAGTCGTGTCTCTCAATTCAGGGTTTGGTTTGTCATTTAATCCTTAATTGTTCAATCTGGACGAACTACGTACCCCTGATTCTCCTCTCTCAGGAGTGAGATATGTAGGCAGCCAATTGTGGGTTCGGGGATCTTATTTCAAAAATCCAAAAAAATATTTTATTCACTCTTCATTTAGAGTAGGTGTTTCATATACATCTTCAAGAGAAAATTACAAAAAGATTTTCCTTTAATAGTTTCAAGTTTCATTTTCATATGAAATTCAGAATTGAAAACCCCAAAAGATTTTTTTATTTTTTTTTTATAATCATAGGTTTTATTTTGTATGGAAATCTAAAAAAATTCAAAAAAAGATCTTCTTCACTCTTCATTTAGAGTAGGTGTCATATACATCTCTAAAAGAAAACCACAAAAAGATGTTCCTTAATAGTTTCAAGTTTTATTTACGTATGAATGCAAAATTGAAAATCCAAAAAAAGAAAAAAAGATTGATAATTGTAGGTTTCATTTTGTATAGGAATTTTAAAACTGAAAATTCAAAAAGATTTTTGTCAATTCTTTTGACAATTTGTTATTTTCTTTTCTTCGTAAAGTTTCAAGAAAAAGAAAAAGAAAAGAGTTTGATTGGCCATTTTGGCAAGACTTCACGAACTACACACGCCTGATTCTCCTCTCTCGGAAGTGAGATACGTAGGCGCCCTTCTTGGGTTCGGTGATATTTTAAAAAAATAGAAGGAAAAAGAGGTTTTGAAAAGTGTTAAACTCTAACACATTTGTTGTTTTTTGTTGAGTCAGTTTAAAGTGGTTAGTTTGTGGCATTCTGGCTGGTCCTCCTCATCACACCAAATCCAAAGTGTTAGTTGTGTCCAACAAGGATATAGAGAGTGAGATCATGGATCAAATAAAAAGTCTTGAAAATGAGAGTTTAAAGCAAGGATTAGAAGACTAAGACAACAAATGAATGAAATGCATCGAGCTTAGGCCAGTGGGTTGCCTCCTCATCCATTTCTTGCTATTGATCCTGCAAATACCTCGAGTTTTCCACCAAAATCGCAAAGTCAGTGTCCTACTGCTGTTGATTCACCACAACATGACTCAGAATTCATTCCAAGCCAAAAGCATCACAATACTTTCACCACTTTTCCTCTAGCTCCTCAGTATAAGCCTGCTACATTCACACACTACATGTCGTCTGTGATCTTGTTTCTCAATCCCCTACTGAGGCTTCTACATTAACCAACCGCCCAATAATTGTGCTTCCTCGTGCTGCTAATGGACCTTGTTCAATACTCTTGGTGATTATCGCTATACTTCTGATCCTACTTTTAAGCTAACTGAACCACCAAAATTTTTTAACAAGAAGCCTAGTGTGCTAGAAAGCTAGATAAAATGGTTGGAAAAATGAAGAATGCAGAAAATGTTGTGAAAAGTTCCCTAAAACTTGTGAGTAAAGAAGATATTTCATACAAAACTAGGGCATGTTTTCAAGTGTTAACCCTCCTCTAAGACTTGAAATATCAAAATTCGAGGAGTAAGATAGATAGGAGGAATCCGTGAAACATTTGGGACAATATTGCAATCAATTAAAGAAAAGTGGAGGGAAGAAGAATGAGAAAGATATAGTTGCTATTGTAGTTGTATAACGGGCATATCCAAGAAGACGACGTTGTTGTTGCTGTCAATCTCAGGCCCAAGTCTATACCCAAGCTCTCTATAGTCCCTCCCAAAATCCATTATACTCTATTTCCCCACCTCCATATCTAGTATATTACGCACAGCCATATGTTTAACTCTCTTCTTACTCTCAATGGCGTGCACCAACTCCTCAGAGTTACCCTCCGACTCCACAAATCTATCAAAGCCTTTCTAGGCCCAGTTTTGGATCCAATCTAAACAATGAAATGAGGCAGAGTTTTGACCCTAGTACACGATGTGCATATCATTATGATGTTCAGTACAGTATTGAAGATTGTCGGGCTTTGAAAAGAGAAATTGAAAATATAATTCAAGATAGATCAATTATGGTGCAGAACATTGATAGTGAGAAAAGCTCTAGTCATGCGGATATGCAAACCAGTGGCTAAGATGTCAGGCTGAGAAATTGAGAAGTCATCCCTCTCCCTCTTAGGAAGAGGTATGGTAGTTTGTTTTGTTTTATTTTCTGTTATTCGAATTATTTTAGGGTTGTAGTTTGGGATCTATCTTGTTTTATCTATTTGTCGTTATGTTCAAACCCTTCTATCTTTTATTTTAATTAAATAGAGTGTCCCTTTTTCCTTTGTGTTTTAAATATATGTTTGTTTGTTTGTTTCCACGGTACATTTTATGTTGACTCTAGTGATATGACATGCTAATAAATTTTCAGACAGATCTTAAAATCCAATTTAAGCATGAACATTGAATCAAAGAGTTAAAGTTAAGAAAAGAGAGCATCTGGGGACATAGGTAGAGTATTGAGACATTTGATGACAATTTGAAGCCTTATTTGAAAATTAAGGCAATTATTTTGAGAATCGCAAGAATAACTTGGTCATCAATTAAAAGACCTGTCTCAATTAGGTCAAATAGTGAATGTGTGGTCCTACATCAAAAGAAACAGAAAAATCAGCTCCACGAAAGCATGAGTCATTCGATGTGAGGAATGTACAACAAAGGTGGAGTTTGCAGAAGAAGTAGTGACGCATAGACTCAGTCAAAGTTAATGTTGTAATAGATGTAACAATGATCTTCATCTTTCACTTTCACTTGCATGCTATGTACTAGTATTTTTCAAGAATTAATATGATGAAGGCATTTTATTCTGTTATCCAAACATCGTGTCATCCTTTGTTTACCCCATTTGAGCTTTAGTCCTATTTTCTTTCATACCCCTCTTTTGGAATCAAGAT
This sequence comes from Capsicum annuum, assembly GCF_002878395.1. NCBI lineage: Eukaryota > Viridiplantae > Streptophyta > Magnoliopsida > Solanales > Solanaceae > Capsicum > Capsicum annuum. Next base: position 33,776,752 of record NC_061122.1, read on the forward strand.
AGAGTCAGCAAAACTCAAAAGGAAAGTGTCGAGCAAAAGAATAGAGTCAGAAAGTTTTTTTAAAAAAAAAAAGTGTCCAAAATGAAAAAAAGTGTCAAGAAAAATAAAGTCAAAAAAGTCCCAAAGAGAAAAGGAGTCTAGAAAAGAAAAAGAAGAAATCAGAATCAAGCAAAACAAACTATCAAAACTATGCGTGACCTGATTCTCCTTTCTCGAGGGTGAGATACGTAGGCTGCCCTACTTTGGGCTCGGTCCAACCAAATAAACAATTTAGAATTTCCCAGTCAAAAGGAACTGGGGCATGATTTTATCCTCATTGTTTGAGTTGATTCAAAAAGTTATAAGTCTCACCCCACTTCAAGTGTCATTTGGATCCCATGCAATTCTTTCTTTCTAACCCTATCCAAAACTCAAGTTACAACCAAAGAAAGACCTTTAGATCAATCTTTGAGAATGCTAAGTCTAAGCATGCAATAGATGTGATGACGCATTTTGGGAACTACTTGTCTTCCTCGGCATAAGAAATTAGGAAAGAAATGAAAATGAGAGAGTCTTATCAGTGAAAACCCTCATGGGCACTGTAAGATGACGGTGAGTTGAGACAAATAAAAATGAGAGAGTCTTATTGGAGAAAAACCTCACGGGCATCATAAGACGACTGTGAGTTAAGAGAAATGAAAATTAGAGAATCTTATTGGTGAAAACCCTTCACGGATACCATAAGGCAATGGTGAGCCAAGAGAGAGAAAATGAGAGAGGCTTGTTGGCGAAAACCCTTCAAGGTGTCACTAGCCGAATGAGGTCTCTGAATGCAATTAACCCAAGGAAGTAACTCGATTTCAGGGTCATTAGCTCGACAAATATTGGTGAAATTTTGGATGAAAAGATCAGGCAGATTAATTCGAAATGCATGGCATAATCATTAGAGTTGACTATCATTTTTAGATAAATTTTTCATTTCTTTGTTTCAAATAGGGACATTCATGGTCTTTTCTTTCCTTTTTTTATTTTATTTTTATTTTTATTTTATTTTCTTGAGTCAGTTATCCAAAATATCATTGTCATTTTTCTCTTGTCTTTAAGTTAAGTCTATGCCAAAACAAGTGTGAAAAGATTTCAAAACTGAATACCCACTTCTCTAATTGCACAAAGTAAGACAAAAGCTAGCACATGAAGAGACATGATTGTGAGCCAAAATAAGGCATGCAAAAAGTTTGGTTACCAAGGTTCAAGGGGTTTATCTGAGGAGCATGGCAAAGCAGAGATACTGTAATTGCTTCAGAGTCACTCTTGATAATCTGAGTTTGGTCAATGATGCAGCAAGTCGATGACATATGCTAATGGTTGAAACCAAGGTTAAATGTGACAGGGGAAAGAGCGATTTCCACAAAAGCTAAAGCCACAAACCAGCCACCATGTTTTAAACTCAGAAGTTTTTTTTGTATGAAATAGTAACACATGTTACATTCAGATCAAGGTTTCAGAGCCTAAACACCAAAGGCCGTTATTTCTAACTTCTACAAATGCAAGAGGCAATGTTGTTGCACAAGTTTGGTAATCAAAACCATGGTAAAACTTATAATTCAAGATCTCTAGGAGATACTTCTTTGTCAAGGAGACGCATTTCCTTGGAAAATTCAAGTGGCATTGGTAAGGAGAAACACTTCCTTGTTTGGACAATTCAAACAACATTTGTAAGGATACGCACTTCCTTATTTGGGTAATTCAAGCAACATTTGTAAGAAGACGCACTTCTTTGTTTAGTTAATTCAAGAGGCATTGATAAAGAGATGCACTTCCTTGTTTGGTAATTCAAGCGGTATCATAGGGAGACACGCACTTTCTTTTTTAGGTAATTCAAGTGGCATTGGTAAGGAGATGCACTTCCTTATTTTGGTAATTCAAGCAATATTTGTAAGGAGATACACTTCCTTATCTGGGTAATTCAAGCAACATTGGTAAGGAGACGCACTTCCTTGTTTGGTAATTCAAGCGGTATTTGTAAGGAGATGCACTTTCTTGTATGGGAAATTCAAGCAATATTTGTAGGGAGATGCACTTCCTTATTTGGGTTATTCAAACATTTGTAAGGAGACGCATTCCTTTGGGTAATTCATGTGGCATTTATTGGGAGACGCACTTCTTTGTCAGTTTTTATTTTTCAGGATCCCGCTTGAAGAGCACGGAAAATGCATGAAAGTCAAGAAATAAGGTAAAGAAGTTGAAAGTCAAAAAACAAGGTGAAAAAATGAAAGTCAACAGATTGATAAAATTGCAAGTCAGGAGCCCGCATGAAGAATAGAGTGATGACAGCTGTATAGATAGGATTTTTTTTAATTTCATTTATGTTTTAACTTGTAATCTTCATTTTGATGTAATGACAGAGCCGCGGACCAGAACCTCGATGGGACCTCACTCGACTCTCCAACTCAGTATTGTCCATCTCCTTCCAATCCTTTACGATACCTGTGACTTAACTCTCTCATAACTTAGGTAGGTAGGATGTCCTAAGTTAAGATCGATTGTCCTTCCTTTGAATAATGGTCAGATTAAAATTTTGTCTCGTTGTTTACTTCTTTGTATGAAAACACTTTGTGTTTACATACAAAGAGGGGCATTATGTAGACACATAATTTTGTCCTTCCCCGAAAACATTCTTACCATTTTACCCTCGTCTTAGTGCGTTCCCTCACCCGTATGATTATATCCCACAAAAATACAAAAATTAAAAACCCTTAACAACCGTTAATAAATTTTACCTTATTTTAATTCTATCCTAACAACCTCTCCAATTAAAAGTGGACACCTTACCACCCCACACCCCTATACCCATGCGTCACCACCTCCTCACGTTCTTGGGATTCTTTTTAACTAAATCACAACAAAATAGAGAAGGGACCCACTAAAATTTTATTTTTGATAATATGTATACACATACTGCCACTAGAAAAAGGGGGTTTTCTTTTCTTCTTCGACAACAAAGAGCGAAAAGTCATTGAGAGAGAGAGAACGGAGGGGGTGAAAAAATTCTTTTCTTCGTGACAGACCACCATGGATAGACAGCCATAGCTCTTCTTTTTCTGCTCCTACACACACACCAAAGAGAGAGAGAGCATCGAGAGGAGAGAGGAAAGGGAGAGAAGAGATCGAGAGAAGAGAGAAAATGATGGGTTGAGTATTCTGGCGAGTCTTCACCAGAAAAGTGCCACCATCGGACCAGCGCGTCGTATTTCTCCAACTCATGTCGTCATCGAGTTATCGGAACTCAAGCGAAGCTAAATCCTAAACCCAGATCTTCTACTTACTGCTTTTGTTTCATACGAAACACGACCCCGTCACCGAGAACCCACTGTTCCGGCCAATTTCCAACGGGAAATCATCTTCTATGTTTGGGGTGTGACAGCTCTGGCGACTCTGAGTTTTGAATAAAAGATGTAAATAATTCTTTTTCGAAATAAATTTTCAATCTTTTGTCACTTTAATAATGAATATCCTTTCAAAACTTAAAATCTAAATCTTTTTGGAGTTAAAAAAA
>NC_061122.1:33780386-33810975 GCF_002878395.1 Capsicum annuum
TTCTACATATATATATATATATATATATATATATATATATATATATATATATATATATATTTTATATAAGCTAAAATAATATATATTTAATGTATACATGTGTATATGTTTCTAAAGTAGTATTTTATGTAATGCATATATTGTTCACATATATGTGCATATATTTTCTATAGAATCTAAACTAGTATATATTTAAAGTATATGTGTATATGTTTTCTAAAGTAGTATATATTTAGTGTATATATGTTGTATGTATATTATTTAAAATAGTATTTTAAGTAGTATATATATATTCTATTGTACGTATATATGTGCATATATTTCCTACAGAATCTAAACTAGTATATATTTAAAGTATACATGTGTTTATGTTTTCTAAAGTAGTATATATCTAGTGTATATATGTTTTATGTATATTATTTAAATTATACATATTATATTGTACTTATATATGTTTATATATATTCTATAGACTCTAACCTAGTATATATTTAATAAATACATGTGTATATGTTTTCTAAAGTAATATATATTTAGGGTATATTGTTTAACATATTTAAAATGTATATAGATGTGTATATATTGAAAAAATATATAAATTTGAATTTAATTATTTTTTTAATTTTGACCGGTCAAAACTGGATACACGCTAAGTGGGTCGGATCCGATCTATTTCAGTAAATTTCACTATTTGGGCTGGACCGAATTAGACCGTTAAGAGTGACCCGGTACCGGATCAGTCCAGAATCCGATAAAATTATGTGGGCCGATGATGGTTTGAACCAGCCGGTTAACAGTCTTATATTTAGATCATGAGCACAAGATTATAATTATAGCCTTAAAAGTGATTATTATTGTAAGTTATTAATACTCCCTTCATTTCAAAAAGAATAACCTATTTTGACTTGGCATAAAGTTTAAGAAAATAAAGAAGAATTTTGAATCTTGTGGCCTTAAATTAAAGTTGTCTCAAATGTACCAAAATGCTCTTTAATCTTGTGATCCTAAAAATGTCATGTGGAAAGTTGAAATTAAAGTATTGTCAAAAAAGGAATAGAGTCATTCTTTTTTAAACGGACTAAAAAGAAAAGTACGGCATTATTTTTTAAACGGAGGGAGTAATATCTTTGGTGATCACATTGAGTGAACTTGGCTTCTTGAACTTTTTTTTGGGTGCAAACTTGGCTTCTTGAACTAATAGAAGCATATCAACACATATTTATTTAATTTGAATAAATTGCATTTTCTTTAGCAAATCGAGTCTTAGCACAGTCTAACTAATCATGTGTCAGAAGTTTCATACGTCATTTTGAATATTTTTCAATGTTTACTTTAAGTGATAATAATTGAGTTCTAATTAAATTTAATATTTGTGAATATTTAACAAAATTATTAATACAAATTATTTGAGCAAATGCTAATAGATTCGGTCAAATGCGTAAACGGCTACCCATGACTGAAGTGATGACCGAATTTTTGCCCGACTCCAATCATTGCTTCTTGAACTTAAGCTATATGTGTGAACTTCCAACAAAATATATAGATTAAATGACGGTGCCAAAATAGATATGCCCCGTGAAATCTCATGCAAAAACTTATTAATTTGAATTTAACAACGTATAATAGCAGTGGAAAAGAAAATTAAAGTATCAATGTATTTTACTCTAAGTGTAATTTTATTCAACTCAGCTTTCTCAACTATCAACTATTGTTACAAAACAGAGACAGATCCAACTAATGCTTCTATGCTAGAAAAATTTAGATAAGTTATCTGTCGCTAATTCTAGTTTAGCTAGTATCTAGGAGATCATAGTTAGGATATATTATTAACCATGTAATTTGTGTTATCTTATTATATTTTCATTCTATATAAGACTATTTATTATATTAATAAAACATTTATTTGAATAGATCATTGCATTAACATGTATGTCCTTTACTTGTATAGTAGACAATTTTGTGTATGGAGTATTTTAACTCATGAACGAAAGATTAAAATTGTCAGTTCCTATAAGTAATAAATTAATGTTCACAATCAAAGATGAGGTAGGACAAACATCTTGATGATTGTAGCACAAGATTAAATATAATTTGATCTTAATTATGGGAGTGGTAATATTCCAACTTCTTGTGCTACTACATTTCGTATATATTGAACAGACCAATTAGAGATATTCGTTTATGTTCTGAATATTAATAAACGATTTCTCTAAATCATTACATGTACTTGTACTCTTAATACTGATATAATTATTATGATCTCTGTAGTTTATTTTGTCGTTTTAATCTATTAAAAGGTGAGACTCTTTTGTGAGTCAACATATTCCTGATAGGTTGGATGATGACGAATCACTTAGTGAAATATTAATTAGTTGATAGAACCATGTCTAGGACTTGAGATAGAAGACACCCCTTTATGGTTGTTTATAAGTTTTCACGTGAAAACCCTGCAGATGGATTTTGTGTCTATCATGTGAAATAAGTTAAGCATTATAAATAAAGGATTAAATTAATCAATGAGTTAAATTTTTCAGAGAAGTTATTCTAATTGATTGGTGTCGGTAATTCTAACATGGGGAGTTGAATAAGATGTAATGGTAGATTTCAAAATTAAATTGAGGAGTGCAATTACAGATTTCTAGTGGAATAATTTATAATTTATTATGATATGATAATTTATTTACTACCGAATTAATATCATAATTGGAAGCCTCAGTTAATAAATCTACGGTTCCTATTATGCCTGATTAGCTAATCAAATTTGGAAAAGAGAAGAAGTAACACCATTTTATTTACTGATCTTATGTAAATAACGAATAAAAGGAGTGTATTAAAAATTAATTTTGGCATTATGACTATATTTAAGGTGGAAAATGTTTTGTGGTTTTAAGATGATATTAAAGTCAAAAATGTAAGGGCCAAAAGGTTATTGCCTCTTGACTTTCCTTCTTCAACTGAAATTGGAAATAAATAGACGCATGTGATTGGGAAAGAAAACATATGTTTTTTTCAGAACCCAATCATCCTTCTCTAATTCAAAAAAAAAACTACTTGCCCACACAATATTGATTAATAAAGTTAATCAGAAAATAGTAGAAGGCAGCAGACCTGGCAAATAAGGTGTTGAACGAACTGTGTGAAAGCTTTAAGAGGTAAGTTTTCTGATTTTCATTTTGGTTATGTTATCTAGATTATATGTAAGCTATATTGATCCTGTAGAACTATTGCTTCTGTTGTGCATATTCTAACAATTGGTACCAAGAGTCTTCTTACATATGCTAGATAATGTAAAAAAAATTACATGATTTGTTATACATATTTCGGATAATAATTGTATAAATCATGATGTTGTTCGCTGTTTTTCATGTTTTTGATATCATTTGTTGTTGGCTTCTTTTCATGTTTTTGATATGATGTTGTTGCTGGCTGTTTTTCATGTTTTTGATGATTTTATTGATTCCAACAGAATTTAAAATTATCATCAAGAAAGCATAAAACGAATTTTGCATAGTTTTGATTAAATTAGTTTTGTAGATTAAGGGAAAAATAATTATAATTCTGGAATACGATCAACTATAGTCGTTACTTACTGTATGAACAGTAGCTGTAAGGCCAAGCAGTGCAGGCAGCCCTGCTGTCCCTCGCAATAACTCGGCCAATAATTGCCGATTTAATTGGTTTTGGAGTTTTTCAGTTTTTGACGAACTTCGAATGACCTAAAATTTGGTACGTTTATTGAAAGTGACCCACTGAACAATACACACAAGAAGTTGTGATGCAGGCCATTTTTTGGACATTCAGGGTTGTTTTGGTGAGTTTTTAGGCGTTTTTATGTTTTCAAAAAAATTATTTTTTACAAACCAGTGGTGATAGGGATCATTTCTTATGATTTTCAGTGGTTAATAACAACACAGAATATGAGTTTACATGTTGACATAGGCCATCTTTCCCATCGGATCAACTTGTATATTGTAATACTATTTTATAATCTCTTATTTTTTATGACTTGTATTAACTTTCCAACTAAGTTACATGTTGGTTCAGTGGTATAGAGACTTATGAAATGTGATATTTATCTAACTTAAATCAACAGTTGACTCTCCAACTGAGTTGGTTCTGTTTCATTTAAGAGATAAAATATCTGACATTACATGTATATTTGCTTAAATGGTTAAGTTTTCCTAATGATTCTAACTGCTTATGTGCATGGTTATATGTGTGATGTGTTTTTGAAGAATTTTATTATTCTGCAGCATGTCTAATGATATATTTTAATTTGATTATATAACAGATTAATCATGTTTTTATTCAATCCCTTAACTTTTATCCTAAATCAAAATAAATTAAAAGGCCATAAAAATGTGGACTGGAAACATAATTTGGATATTGTTCTTACTGTTAAGGGATTTAAATTTGTGCTAGTTGAGGAATGTCCTGTAAAGTCGGATGAACTCACTGATGATAAGATTAAAGCCTACGATAAGTGGGTCAAGACTGGCAAGATGGCAAGATGTTACATTTTTGCCTCTTTGGTAAATGTGTTGTAGCATTAATATCAGTCTATGACTACTGCTTATGATATGCTTGAATCTCTCAAAGAGATGTTTGGTGAGCAAAATCGCGCTGCAATGCAGACGGCCATGAAATCCCTTTTGCCCACAAAAATGGTTGAAGAAACTTCGATAAGGGAATATGTTCTTAAAATAATAAGTCTATTGAACGAGCAATTGATAAGGAGTATTGGGTTGAGATTGCCCTACAGACTCTGCCATACAGTTTTCAGCAGTTTCAATTGAATTATAACATGAATAAGATGGACTTATCTCTTGCGAAACTGTTGAATAAGCTGTAAGCGGCAAAATCTATCATTAAGCAACAAGCTCCTCCTGCGGTGTTGATGGTTGACAAACCTTCGTCTTTAACTTCTAAGCCAAAAGGCGAAAAGAAAAAAAAAAGCCTCATAAGGTTTCAAGTGCTAATGGTGGTGTGGCTAAGCCTAAGGGAAAATACTATCATTGCAAGTAGCCTGGTCATTATAAGAAACAATGTCCCGGCTACATAGCTAAGATGCAGAAACAAGGTACATCTTTTTTATTTATTGTTGAAATATTTTTAGTGGCTATTTCTACCCAATTTTGGGTTATAAATTCGGGAGCCACTAATCATATCTGCATATCCTTGCAGGGGTTTCAGGAAACACGGCACCAAAGTAAAAATAAACTGAACGTGTTTCAAGCAAATGGGGAACCATCACCAGCCTTAGTTAAAGGAAATATTTCTATTTCGTTTAGTAGTTCTAGATTTTTAAGACTGAATAATATTTTTTACGTACCTTCTATAAGAAGGAATTTGCTTTCAGTATCAAGAATAATAGATACTGGTTACAATATTTATTTTGCTAATAATTGTGCAATTATTAAGTTTAATAAGCATTTTATTATTCCTGCTCCTAAAATACATGATTTTTTTGTATTTGATATTTCTCATAATATGCTACAAAAAATAAAACTTAATAATAATGATCAATCACATAAAAGAAAAAGCATTTCAGAATTGAGTGAAACATACTTAAGGTACTTACGTTTAGGCCATATTAACTTAAATAGGATCTAACGGTTGGTTTCTAATGGACCTTTGAGTTCATTAAAAGTGGAGGCACAATCAACTTGTGAATCCTGTTTAGAAGGTAAAATGACTAAGAGACATCTTCCTTCCAAAGAAAATAGAACAAGTAATAAGTTAGAATTAATTCATACTGATTTGTGTGGTCCAATGAATATACAAGCAAGAGGTGGTTTTGAGTATTTTGTAATTTTCACAGATGATTACTCAAAAAATAGATACACTTATTTTTGTTGCACCATAAATCTGAATGCTTTGAAAAATTCAAAGAATTTAAGATGAAAACAAAAAAGCGACATAACAAACATATCCATACATTATGATCTGATCATGGTGGTGAATAACTTTCTAAAGAATTCATTAAATATTTATCAGAATAAGGAATTACATCTCATTATTCTGCTTTGGGAATGCCACAATAAAATAGTGTGGTAGAACACCGAAATAGAACTCTTATAGAAATAGTTAGATTAATGTTAAGTTATTTAGATTTGCCCTTTTTGGGGGGTTATGCATTAGAAACTGAAAATTAAATTTTGAACTTGATTCCTTCAAAATCAGTACCTTTAACCCTATCTGAATTGTGGAGTAGGCGCAAGACTAGCCTACGGCATATTCAGGTATGGAGTTGTCCAGCACATGTGCTAAAAGAAAAAACTGATAAGTTAGAATCTAGGACAGAAGTGTGAGTTTTTATTGAATATCCAAAAGGAACAAAAGGAGATTTATTTTACTGTCCTAAGGAACAGAAGGTAATTGTTTCAAAAAATATCATATTTCTTGAAGAGAATTATTTAATGATCTACGCTCCTAGAAGTAAAATTATTTTACAGAAATTGAGCAATAGAATAACGAATAATGAAACACAAGAACAAATTCCAAAAACTATTATTGACATACCATTGCAACCACGTAGTGAGAGAAACGTCAATAGACAAGAGTTTGTGCAAGAGCAAATACTTGACATTACACTACCTTAAAGAGTGGGAGTAACGTCGAGCAGCCTGCAATTGTGGAGAAAAACGTTCAGGATAATGTTGAGGAACTTGTCATAGTACAAGAATACATTGAGGGTGTTTAAAATTTAGTTCCAAATATAGCAAATCCTGTAGTGACTAGTCATCATAGTGGAAGAATTATTAGAAAACCTTTACGATTTGAGCTCTTGAGAGAATAGTATGATAGAATACCTGAGGATCCTAATACAGAATCTCTTAATTACGCCGAAGCACTATATAATAAAGATGTTAAAATGTGGATTGTTGTTATGGAATCTGAAATGGAGTCTATGTATTTCAATCAAGTCTGAAAACTTGTAGAACCACCTACGGGAGTCAAAACCATTGCATGTAGATGGATCTATAAGAAAAATAAAGGTGTGGATGAAAAAGTGCAAACTTTTAAGGCTAGGCTTGTTGCAAAAGGATTGCACAAAAAGAAGGAATTGATTATGAGGAAACTTTTTCGCCGGTAGCTATGCTTAAATCCATTAGGATTCTCTTATCCATTGTTGCTCATTATGATTATGAGATTTGGAAAATAAATGTCAAGACGACTTTCCTAAATGGAAGTCTTGACGAGTGCATTTATATGGCACAACCAGAAGGTTTCATAGAAAGTGGTAGTGAAAAAAAGTTTTGTAAACTTAAGAAATTCATTTATGGTTTGAAACAAGCATCTAAAGCATGAAATTCTTGTTTTGATAATTCAATTGAGACTTTTTTTTTTATCAACGTGAAAATGAATCATGCGTTTATAAAAAATGAGATGGAGACAGAGTAGCATTTTTTATTCTGCACGTAGATGACATTTTGCTCATAGGAAATAATGTGAGCATGTTGAATTTTTTTAAGGAGTGACTGTCCTCACATTTTGATATGAAAGACTTGGGAGAAGAAGCTCATATCCTTGGGATCAAGCTTATGCAAGATCGTAAACAAAGGATATTAGGCTTATCTCAAGCACTTTATATTGATACTATTCTTGCAAGATTTAGCATGCAAAATTCCAAAAAGGGATTCCTTCCTTTTAGGCATGGAATTACTCTATCAAAAGATTAGTAGCCCAAAGTGACTGATGAGATAGAGAGAATGAAAGCGGTCTCTTATGCTTCTGCTGTAGGGAGCCTCATGTATACTATTTTGCAAATTAGATCAGATATCTAATTTTCTATTGGCATGGTTAGCAGATTTCAGTCTAATCCTGGGTAAGAACATTGAACTGCGGTTAAGCATATAATCAAGTACCTTAAAAGGACTAGGGATAACATGCTTATATTTCACTCTGGGGATCTTGTACCTATTGGGTATACTGATTCAGATTTTCAGTCGGATAAAGATTCTAGAAAATCTACCTAAGGATATGTGTTTACTTTAGGAGGTGGAGCCATTGTTTGGAGGAGTATCAAGCAATCATGTTTTGTTGATTCCACCATAGAAGTCGAATATGTAGCTGCCTCTGAGGAAACTAAAGAGGTTGTTTGGATTGATAACGTTCTGAAAGAGTTTGGAGTTGTTCCTTCGGTTTAAATACCACTACCACTTAATTGTGACAATAGTGATGCAGTTACAAACTCGAAAGAACCACGAAACCATAAAAGAAGTAAGCATATTGAGAGAAAATATCACTTGATTCGGGATAAAACTCAAAAGGGTGATGTGAGAGTTTTGAAGATTGAGTCGAAGAATAATTTGGCGGACCCATTTATAAAGGGCTTAAACCAGAAGGTTTTTGATAAGCATGTGGAAGAAATGGATGTTAAAATTGTACATTCATGGTTATGAGTCTAAGTGGGAGATTGTTAGGATATACTATTAACCATGTAATTTGTGTTATAGTATTATATTTTCATCCCATGTAAAGACTATTTATTATATTAATAAAATATTTATTTGAATAGATCATTGCATTAACATGTATGTCCTTTACTTGTATAGTAGATAATTTTGTGTATGGATTTTTTTAACTCATACACAAAAGATTAAAATTGTCTGTTCTTATAAGTAATAAATTAATCACAATCAAAGATGAGGTAGGAAAAACATCTTGATGATTGTAGCACAAGATTAAATATAATTTGATCTTAATTATGGGAGTGGTAATATTCCAACTTCTTGTGATCGTACATTTCGTATGTATTGAACGGACCAATTAGAGATATTCATTTATTCTGAATATTAATAAACGATTTATCTAAACCATTAGATGTACTTATACTCTTAATCTTGATATAGTTATTATGATCAATATGGTTTATTTTGTCGTTTTAATCTATTAAAAGGTGAGACTCTTTTGTGAATCAATATATTTATGATAAGTTGGATGATGACGAATCACTTAGTGAAATATTAATTAGTTGATAGAACCATGTCTAGGACTTGAGATAGAAGAAACCCCTTTATGGTTGCTTATAAGTTTTCACGTGAAAACCCTGCAGGTAGATTTTGTATCCATCATGTTAAATAAGTTAAGATTTTGTATCCATCATGTTAAATAAGTTAAGCATCATAAATAAAGGATTAAATTAATCAATGAGTTAAATTTTTAGAGAATTTAATCTAATTGATTGGTTTCGGTAATTCTAACTTGGGAAGTTAAATAAGATGTAATGGTAGATTTCAAAATTAAATCGAGGAGTGCAATTACAGATTTCTAGTGGATAATTTATAATTTATTATGATATGATAATTCATTCACTACCGAATTAATATCATAATTGGAAGGATCAATTAATAAATCTGCGGTCCCTACTATGCCTGATTAGCTAATCAAATTTGGAAAAGAGAAGAAGTAATACCATTTTATTTATTGATCTTATGTAAATAAGGAATAAAAGGAGTGTATTAAAAATTAATTTTGGCATTATGGTAGTATTTAAAATGGAAAACTTTTTGTGGTTTTAAGATGATATTAAAGTCAAAAACGTTTTGCTATTAAGGCTCCAATAAAGGGCCAAAAGGCTATTGCCTCTTGACTTTCCTTCTTCAATTGAAATTGGGAATAAATAGAGGCATGTGATTGGGAAAGAAAATATAAGATTTTTTCAGAACCCAACCATCCTTCTCTAATCCAAAAAAAAATACTTGTCCATGCAAGGTTGATTAATAAAGTTAATAAGAAAATAGTAGAATGGAGCAGACCTGGCAAATAAGGTGTTGAACGAACTGTGTGAAAGCTTCAAGAGATAAGTTTTCTAATTTTTGTTTTGCTTATGTTATCTAGATTATATATAAGTTATATTCACCCTATAGAACTGTTGCTTCTGTTGTGCATGTTCTAACAATCATAACCACAAATAGGCCACATATGAGCCCTCTTTAACCAAGTTTCAATGGAATCTTCGTGAAACACATGTAAGCAAGGCAAGAATAGCTGACTTGTGAACTGATGCAAGCTGCATTGAAAAACAAATACAGCAATCATAATACATAATCTAACTTGACTCTCATGCAAGTGCAACATATCGGACTTGTTTCTAGCATGTAACACCGTCCCGTTGATGTGGAACAAGACATCAACAAGGAGTAAGAACAAATACCCCTATCAAGATACTGGGTAATGGATAAAGATACATCAACGAACATATCAACTACGTAACAACCCTGGTTAGACTTACCACCAACAATTTCAGCTAACCTTAGTATAACATCATGGACAACAATGTGACGATAATTATTCTTAAACTCTTCACCCCAATTCTTGAGTTTCCTTTGCAATTGCACGACATGATGGAATTCATCATATGACATGTATATAGAAGGTTCAAGTTGGAGAATGAATGTTTTGTTATGAATTTGTTGATGCAGGAATTCAATACATGGAGGGAGAAGACATGTAATAGGCCAATAATAATGTAGGTGACGGGTAAGAAGATGAAGTCGTAAAATTAGATGAATTATGCTGTGTCAAGCTACATAATATGTCCTTTCACAATTTTTTTCCAGCATTGAATCACTTGCATTTTCCTTTTTTGGCCTGACAATTACTACTTACATAACGTTTAATGTTTGGATTTTTCCCCCAAAATTTGATATGCATATTTTACGAGTCAAACTACAAAAAGTATCAAAATATGCCATATATTTTAAAAAGTACCAAACTATGCTTAACTCACATTTTTTGTGAGTTATGCACAAATTTTTTAACGGCAGACTACAAACGTCAGATTTTTTGGAAAGTGCATAACTCACAAAAACTGTGAGTTATCAATTCTTATTTTAACATAACTCACAATTTTTGTGAGTTATGCATTTTATTTTAACATAACTCACAATTTTGTGTGAGCTATCCATTTTTATTTTGACATAACTCACAAAAATTGTGAATTATTCATTTTAACATTAAAAAATAAAAAACATATCCGATCATCTATTTAACATATAACTCATAAAAGTATATAACTGCAGTGACCTTATCATACCAACTTTTTTTCATGAAAACTAATGTAAAATATAAGTTTTTAAAATGTATAATGTAACCTTGTACATATTATAAGGATGTCATGAAGACTAATATCTAATGTAAATTTTCTAATGTATAATGTAAATATCTAAAGTATAGTATGACCATAAAACCAACAACGTATAAAAGTAATATCTAATGTAAACTTTGTAATGTACAATGTAAATATCTAAAGTATAATTTGACCATAAAACCAACAACGTATAAAAGTAGTATCTAATGTAAACTTTATAATGTAGAATGTTAATATCTAAAGTATAATATGACCATAAAACCAACAAAAGCTTATGTTCTGGAAAAAGGAGGCGGAATTGGATGAGAGATTTTGATTTAACGTATGTACAAACCTGAATAGAAAGTAGAGTTTGCGACTGTTTTTTGAATTTTTTTTGATGTTTACCTTATCAGTATCGGAAGCAAAGTTGGCAGGTCAATATATCGTGTATCGCGGGGAGTTTAGTCTAGTGGGTGTGGGACGGGGGGAATTTGAGAACTACATATGCAACAAAGAAAAAATTTGAATAATTTTTTATTTAAATGAAGAAAGTGATGAAGTTAATTACTTGATCAGTTGATGCTTGATAAATGAAAGAAATTTGAAATCCCCAAATCACGTTATCAAGGTTTTAGGCGAAAATATGGAGCAAAATTTGGAGCAAAACACATGGTTTGGGATGTGTAAGGGATAAGAGATAGAAAGTAAAAAATATAGGGATTTAAGTAATTACTTTGAGATTTTTGTAATTTCTTTTCCAATAAGAAATTTTATGTAATAAGGTGAAATTACCCTATATATATATATATATATATATATATATGTATATGTATATATATATATATATAAGAAGATACTCAACAATTATAAAAAGAAATAAATTAATTCTATTGACACTTTTCCAATCATATGGTTAAAATAAAGAAAAACTATCGGGCTTAGCAAATATAAGCACTTAATTAACCTATTTAAGTTTTAATTAGTTACATTTTATAGCATAATATAAATATATTGACTCCTCGTTAATTACAATTATAGCATAACATAACTATATGGCCCCCTCGTTAACTATATGTTCCTTGTATTTTTTTAATAATTTAATAAAAAAAGTTGGTATGGTAAGGTCACTGCAAAAAAGATGAGTTATATACTTTTATGAGTTATAAGTTAAATAGAAGATCGAAAACATTTTTAATTGTTCAATGTTAAAATGAAATACTCATAATTTTTGTGAGTTATGTTAAAATAAAAATGGATAATTCACAAAAATTGTGAGTTATGTTAAAATAAAAATGTACAAATCACAATTTTTGTGAGTTATGTTAAAATAAAATGCATAACTCACAAAAGTTGTGAGTTATGTTAAAATAAGAATGGATAACTCACAAAAATTATGAGTTATGTTAAAATAAAAATGGATAACTCACAGTTTTTGTGAGTTATGCATTTTTCAAAAAATCTGACGACATTTGTATTCTGCCGTTAAAAAATATGCGCATAACTCACAGTTTGGTATTTTTTTAAAATATATGACATATTTTGGTATAATTTTTAGTTTGGTGGCATTATTTGGTTCCAGACTCATATTTTACCTGTTATCTTCCACAATACGGGTACATAGAATCTGTATAATAGAATAACAACTTCAACTCGAGTTCAAGTATGAACAAGAACACAGTGAAGTTGAAAAAATACCCTCAACACAAGATCAAAATGATCTTTACAAGAGGTGTATTTTATATTTCAAAAATATAGATGAAACAGATATTGTGAAGGCCAAGTCGTCCGAATTCACGGACTTTGCTTAAGGAAATAATTCCCCTCACTGTACCCGAGGTTGCGGAATTTTTCCTCCCAGGATAAAATGACCAACAATTCAAGTATAGCGGTACCTCAAATACTTGAATTCTTTGAACGCACTCTCAGTTTGATTGATCACAAAGAGTATTTAGAAGACAAGAAGATTTATGTATAATCTGAAATTGTCATGCTATAACCTATGGAAGAAAATAGGTTATTTATATCCACAACATGTCTCTTTGAAAAGATGGCATTGGTTCACTTTAATGGTATGTTGTTTCTGAAAATGCATGTTTGTTTAACCAAAACAGTGCAGTATTTTACTAAAACAGTGCACCATTTTGTGAAATAGTGTATCAGTTCGAAACAGTGCATCACTTCATTGAAGAGTTGCATTTGTTCGAACCAACATATCAGTTCATGAAATAAAAATCTGCAATGATTTAGTTGAAACAGCAGTGCATTGCATCAATTTGCAAAATAGTACATTAGTTCAGTTGAACCAATGCAACTGTTCACTTGTAACAGTGCATCAGTTCATTGTTACTGCATGCATAATGTTCAAATGGAGTTTCAAACACTTTTCGGATTTTATTTCTGTCAAATAAAATTTATCCAAAAAGAAAGATCCCATTGATCGATCATTTTCCAAATCCAAATCCAAATCCGAAGCCGAGTCGAGCGAGCAACGACAACTACGGAGTGAGGCATCTCTATTTCCTTGCCTCACTTGCCATGTGGAGTAAGTGTTTCACAATATAAACACTCCAAAGTTCCATTCTCCCACCAATGTGGGAGAGTTAGTGAACTTTCCAATTTGGGAGTACACCTTCGAATTTGGTGTCTCTTTCTTCTCCATTTTCCATTTAACACACTTTCATTACTATGAACCCAACAATCCCCCACATGAATGGGGATTGGCTATTTTTCGTAAAATTTTTATGGACAAGTATGTGATCATCAAGCAAAGACCGATTGCATCTGGATAAGTGGGTTTCCCTTTGAACTTTTCGTAGTGAACATGCATCGGATGCACTCGGTCAATCAGTTGATTTGATATCTTTGAACCATTGAGCTTTAATGTACACCTAGACAACACATGTCATACAATCAGCCTTTTACTATTTATGGTTCTTACAGTTTTGTTTTTTTCAGCCATGAACACGTCTCGATTTTCATGATAGCTTAGAGAATAGGCCTTTACTAGCATTCTCTTTGAAGCGGCTTCCATTTCTCTCTCATATAGGTAATTTCTAAACGTTCAATCCTGTAGATTAAACTATTTGGTCAAATCTGCCAAATTTAGATAATCATTAAAAGACTTTTCACCTTAAGTCTTATCCTTATTTACTATACATTGTCTACATCATTAGAATAGATTGGGTAATTGACAATGTTGAACCAGTCAGACACAACTTTGTTTGATCTCCTTGAACCTAGCTCTTGGGATCTCCAGTCTGCTAGGTAGATTTACCACCATGCTGACTTGTCCTAGGCCTTAAACCCATTCCCTTGGATGTCCTTTCTAGTCCTTTTCTAGATAGGCCTTTTGTAAGTGGATTCGACACATTATCCTTTGACTTTACATAGTCTATAGTGATAATTCCACTAGATAAGTTTTCTAACGGTATTATGTCTTCGTCTTATATGACGAGATTTACCGTTATACATCATGCTCCCTGCCCTACCAATTGCCGCTTGGCTATCACAGTGTATACATACTGGTGCCACTGGCTTGGGCCAATAAGGAATATCTTCTAAGAAATTCCGGAGCTATTTTGCTTCTTCACCGGCTTTATCTAATGCGATAAATTCAGATTTCATTATAGAGCAAGCAATACAAGTCTGTTTGGATGATTTCCAAGAAACTGCTCATCCACCGATAGTAAATACATATCAACTTGTGGATTTTACTTCGTTTGATCCGGTGATCCAATTTGCATCAATATATCCTTCAAGTACCGTAGGATATTTATTGTAGTTCAAAGCATAGTTTTAATTGTATTTAATATACCCTAAAACTCTTTTCATTGCCATCCAGTGAGTTTTGTTGGGATTACTCATGTACCGACTCAACTTACTGATAGCAAATGCTATGTATGGTCGTGTACAGTTCATTATATACATTAAACATTCTAATACTCTTGCGTACTCCAATTGTGAGTCATTTTCACCTTTATTTTTCCACAGTGCAAAGTTCGCATCCAATGGAGTTTTGACAATACCGAATTTCATATACTTGAAATTGTCAAGTACTTTTTTAATATAATGAGATTATGACAATGCCAAACCTTATGGAGTTCGATGGATTCTTATATATAAGATCGCATCTGCAACTCCAAGGTCTTTCATATCAAACTTGCTCTCGAGCATTCGTTTGGTTGCATTTATATCACAAATATCTCTGCTGAGGATCGAAATATCATCCACATATAAGCAAACAATGACTTGGTGATTTGGTGTATCGTTAATATATACACATTTATCACATTCATTTATCTTAAATCTATTTGCCAACATGGTTTGGTCAAACTTCTCATGCCATTGCTTAGGTGCTTGTTTTAGTCCATAAAGTGACTAAACAAGTTTACACACCTTATTTTCTCTTCCTAGAACCACAAAACCCTCAGGTTGTTCCAAGTATATTTCTTCCTCCAACTCTCCATTTAGGAATGTGGTCTTCACATCCATTTGATGAATTTGAAGATTATATACCGCCGCCAAGGCAATTAATATTCGAATCGAGGTTATCCTTGTTACTAGCAAGTATGTATCAAAGTAATCAAGGCCTTTCTTTTGCTTGAAGCCTTTTTCTACAAGTCTTGCCTTGTATTTGTCAATAGTACCATCCGCCTTTATTTTCCTTTTGAAGATCCATTTAGAACCTAAAGGTTTATTTTTGGGAGAAAGGTCAACCAATTCCCATGTATGGTTGTGTAAGATTAAATCTATCTCACTATTGACTACTACTTTCCAAAAGAATGAGTCTGATGATGACATCACTTCTTTAAGCATTTGAGGCTCATTTTCTAAGAGAAATATTATAAAATCCGATCTAAATGAAGTTGACGTTCTTTGACGTGTACTACGTCTTGGATTTTCTTAGTTATGTACATTCTCACTTGGTTCATCTCGAGGTCATTTAGATCTTCCACTAGACTATTCATGTCTAATTTTATACAGTAAATGTTTTCAAAGAATTCAGCATTATCTGATTTAATTACCTTATTTTCATTTATATCCGGTTGTTCAATTTATGAACCAAAAATCAGCATGCTTTACTGCTTTTAGCATATCCTATAAGTACGCAGTCCAACGCTTTAGGTCCTATTTTAACCTTTTTAGGTATAGGAACTTAAACCTTTACTAGACACCCCCACACTTTGAAATATTTCAAGTTAGGTTTTCTTTCTCTCCACTTTTCGCAAGGAATTGATTGTGTCTTACTATAGAAAACTCTATTGAGTATACGATTGGCCGTAAGGATAGCCTCCCCCCATAAGTTTTGCGGTAAACCGAAACTTATAAGTAAGGTATTCATCATTTCCTTCAAAGTTTGATTTTTCCTTTCCACAATTCCATTATATTGAGGTGAATATAGGGCAGTAGTTTGATGGATTATTCCATTCTCTACACATATTTGCGCAAAGGGAGATTCATATTCTCCATCCCTATCACTTCTTATCATTTTGATCTTTTTATCTAACTGATTTTCAACTTCAGTTTTATATTGGCTAAATGCATCTATTGCTTCATCCTTACTATTTAGCAAGTAGACATCACAATATCTAGTGCAATCTTCAATAAAAGTTATGAAATACTTTTTCCCACCACGAGATGGTGTTGACTTCATATCACAAATGTCAGTATGTATTAAGTCTAAGGGATTGAAATTCCTTTCAATGGACTTATAAGAATGCTTTGCATACTTCGATTCCACACACGTTTGACACTTTGATTTATTGCACTCAAAGTTTGGCAAAACTTCTAAGTTAATCAGTTTTTATAACGTTTTGTAATTAACATGGCCTAAACGTTCATGCCATAAATCATAAGACTCAAGCAAATAAGATGAATTCGAACTTTTATTCATTTCAACAGTCATTACATTCATCTTATAAAGGCCCTCCGTGAGATAGCCTTTTCCTACATACATTTCTCCTTTGCTAACTATAATTTTTTCAGAAACGGTTACACATTTGAATCCGTTCTTATCTAGGAGTGAAACAGAAATTAAGTTCCTACGTAACTCTAGAACATATAGCACATTGTTCAATGTCAAGACCTTGTCGGAAGTAATCTTTAGGCAAATTTTTCCTATACTCTTTGTTTGCGCAAACATGGCATGTGGCACCAGAATCCATCCACCATTCGTGTGGATTCCCCACCAAGTTGCATTCCGTGAATATAGCACAC
This sequence comes from Capsicum annuum, assembly GCF_002878395.1. NCBI lineage: Eukaryota > Viridiplantae > Streptophyta > Magnoliopsida > Solanales > Solanaceae > Capsicum > Capsicum annuum. Next base: position 33,797,680 of record NC_061122.1, read on the forward strand.
AAATCATCATATTCTTTGTTGGACTCAATCATGTTCGCTTGGTCCTTTTTCTTGCCTTTCTTTGGGGCTCGACAATCTGTGGACTTGTGGCCAATTTTGCCACAATTGAAGCATTTTCTCTTGAAATTTTTCTTGGGTAGATTGCTTCCATGTTCAACTTTCTTTCTTTTCTTCGAGTTTTTTTGGCCATCTTCTACAATATTTGCTCCATTCATTGTAGAATTTCCCTTTGACCTTCTTTTGGCAGCTTTATTGTCCTCTTCAATACGAAGTCGGACAATAAGATCTTCAACGGTCATCTTCTTGCGTTTATGCTTTAAGTAGTTTTTGAAGTCTTTCTACAAAGGTGGTAGCTTCTCAACTATCACTGCTACTTGGAAAGCATCATTCATAATTAAACCTACAGAACAGTTTATGTGAGTATTAAGAACATTTTTAATTTGTTAAACTAAGGTATTTTTCAAAAATATACCTTCTGCTAGGAGATCATGTATGATGACTTGCAACTCTTGTACTTGAGAGACAACAGATTTGTTGTCAATCATTTTGAAGTCCAGGAACTGTGCAACAAGGAATTTCTTAATTCCCGCATCTTCCATTTTATATTTCCATTCAAGTGCCCCCCACAGTTCTTTTGATGTCTTGGTTCCACTATAGACATTATAGAGGTCGTCTTGGAGACCACTCAGAATATAGTTCCTGCAAAGGAAATCCGAATGTTTCCAAGCTTCTACAATAACGAAGCGGTCCTTGTTCGAGGTTCCCTCGGGTACCTCGAGAGCGTATTCGCTAGTGAACCATTGTAGACATAAAGTGGTGAGGTAAAAGAACATCTTTTTTTGCCACCGCTTGAAGTCGATTCCAGAAAATTTTTTGAGCTTCTCTGTCGGTGCCATCGTTGGCGGAGCATTTGTGCGACTTGATGTGGCAATATTATTTGCCCCCATAGACGTTGTCGCATCCATCATTTGACTTTCAGTTGTCATTTTTCCTATCACCACAAGACAGAAAAATTAGTATTTTTTAGAATACTATTAATAAAGTTAAATAACTTTAAACTCTTCTTCTTCTTGTTTCTAGTTAACGATGAAGTTTTTATTACTTCGAATTGTCAACCGAGTGAACCTCAACTTATGATGAAGATTTTATGTCTTCTAATCACTAGTTAAATTCAAGCAGAGTAGAAAGCCTAAGCTTTAATCTCCAAAAACAAGCAATACAGATTCTGTAAGATTTATTTCCTTAAGATTGTTATCTTCCACAATACGGGTATATAGAATCTGTATAATAGAATAACAACTTCAACTCTAGTTCAAGTATGAATAAGAACACAGTGAAGTTGAACAAATACCCTCAACACAAGATCAAAATGATCTTTACAAGACGTGTATTTTATATTTCAGAAATATAGATGAAACAGAAATTGTTAAGGCCAAGTCGTCTGAATTCACGGACTTTCCTTAAGGAAATAATTCCCCTCACTATATCCGAGGTTGCAGAATTTTTCCTTCCAAGATAAAATGGCCAACAATTCAAGTATAGCGGTACCTCAAATACTTGAATACTTCAAACTCACTCTCGATTGGATTGATCACAAAGAGTATTTAGAAGACAAGACGATTTATGTGTAATCTGAAATTTTCATGCTATAACCTGTGGAAGAATACATGTTATTTATAGCCACAACATGCCTCTTTGAAAAGATGGCATTGGTTCACTTAAATGGAATGTTGTTTCTGAAAATACATGTATGTTTAACCCAAAACAGTGCAGTATTTTATTGAAATAGTGCACCATTTTGTGAAACAGTGCATCAGTTCAAAACAATGCATCACTTCATTGAATAGTTGCATTTGTTCGAACCAACGTATCAGTTCATAAAATGAAAATCTGTAATGATTTAGTTGAAACAGCAGTGCATTGCATCAGTTCGCAAAACAGTACATCAGTTCAGTCGAACCAATGCAACTGTTCACTCGTAACAGTGCATCAGTTCACTGTTACTGCATCAATAACGCTCAAATGGAGCTTCAAACACTTTTTGTATTTTATTTCTGTCAAATAAAATTTGTCCAAAAAGGAAGATCTCATCGATCGATCATTTTCCAAATTCAAATCCAAATCCAAAGTCGAGCGAGCGATGACGATGATGGCGCGAGGTATCTCTATTTTCTTGCCTCACTTTCCATGTGGATTAAGTGTTTCACAATATAAACACTCCAAAGTTCCATTCTCCCACCAATGTGGGAGAGTTAGTGAACTTTCCAATTTGGGAGTACACCTTCTAATTTGGTGTCTCTTTCTTCTCCATTTGATTTCTCCATTTTCCATTTAACACACTTTCATTACTATGAACCCAACATTACCTACTTGACAAAAAGTAACAAACTTTGTCTTATATTGAAACTTTTAAATTGGATTCAGTTACCAAATCCAAATCCAAAGCCGAGCGAGCGACGACGACGATGGGGCGAGGTATCTCTATTTCCTTGCTTCACTTGCCATGTGGAGTAAGTGTTTCACAATATAAACACTCCAAAGTTCCATTCTCCCACTAATGTGGGAGAGTTAGTGAACTTTCCAATTTGGGAGTACACCTTCTAATATGGTGTCTCTTTCTTCTCCATTTTCCATTTAACACACTTTCATTACTATGAACCCAACATTACATACTTGACAAAAAGTAACAAACTTTGTCTTATATTGAAACTTTCAAATTGGATTCAGTTAATCTAACTAATCCCAGTCAGCTTTTGTTACTTACAAATGCTTCTCAATTGGAAGTATCCCTTTTTTTTCTCTTGAGGTTTTGCCTATGTGGTAGGTGTTCGTTTTGAACTCAGATAAATTTAGACACGTTTTAAAATGTCAATTTGAGATAAATTACAGCAGTGATCTATAAATTTTAAATTTTAAAAATGAATCTAGTCACTAACAACATGTTTGGATTGTTTTTACATAATGTATTATATAGTGTTGTATTTTAATGAATACAATGTTTGAATAGAGATTATATCGTCTTTTGCCAAAACATTGTTTCATTTCCCAATATTATTACTATTGATCTTGAATATACTCAGCTTACTGATGACATAATCCTAGATAGAATGATTAGAATATCGAGGTTTATGATAGAAGGTTTAGTATGTCGTCGAACGTTGTTATTTTTTTCGAGTAACAACCGATATTTACAACATGAACACCAACAACAATTTCAAAAACAACAAAAGAAGATCAAACTATTTTCTAAAAATAGAAAAACCAATAAGAAATAGATTAAAAAAAAAAAGAAAGAATCAAGTCCATCAAATTTACGATGTGTCCTTAAGAAAATTATTCCACTCAAATATCCAAGGTTAATGGATTATATCCTCACGTGATAAAATGATTAATTTCAGCAAATTTATTGAACTACGAACTCACTCAACAATTTGTAAATCACACTTGAGTTTCTCAAGAAGAAAAGAGTGTTTACTTTAAAATTTTTGTGCCTTTACCTGAGAAAAAATTCAGGTATTTATAATCAAAAGGTGGTGCTTCAGAAAGGAAGAGATGGCTCTTGAAAGATTGCACTGATTTGGATCATCACCAACCTGCGGAGCCTATTTGCGACCACAGATGGGTCACATACGGTTGCAGGTTGTCTTATCTCTAAAACCAATAAGTTTCTTTTGACTTGCGATGGCATCAGCATTTGTAAATGGTTGAGTGTTCACGCAGGTCATTAACTCTCAAGTTTCAAATGAACTTTATAAAAATGATAATCTCTCGATCATTTGATAAATCAAAGACGAAGTCAAACGAGCGACGACAATGACGACCGGAGGCTTGTCTTCTTCTTATGTTGCTATCGACATGTTTTATGGGAGAACACTCTTTTCATAAAGTGAATGCACATTTCACTTTTCCTCCATTTTTCATTCACATTTCACTAGAACCCAACAGTCCAGTTTTCTTATCAGTATCATTTTTGTTAGTCTCCCACTATCTTGATCTTAGATTTTAGTATCTCTTTGGCTTTAGCTATCGTATTATTTGCTCATTTTTTGGTGCTATATTGTTCTCTTCTCCAGTTGTTTTTTGTATGGATTCTTAATTACTATATTTTTTTATATACTTGATTTTGATATGATTAACTTAATTAATTTCGAGGTCTATCAAAAATATTCTCTTTATCTTTTCCAATTAGGAGTAATACTTCATACATACTATAAACCACCCTCCTCAAATCTCACTTATAAAATTATATTGAATATATTATTGATTTATTAAAAAGTAGTTTTTATTCATCAATCAAAAACCAAAAATTTGTTCCTAAAAAAATATTTTAGTGACTGTCGTTGTACCAAACATGCTACTCCATCTCAACTTTGGAGTTTCCAAGTGTGTGCTTATATGTTATCCTAGATTGAATTTTCCTTTTGAAGCTTTAATTAAAAAATAAATGTGAAGCACTCTTAGGTTTATTAGATGATCAACATACACAAGCAAAGATGTAACTAAAATATCGTAAGTCAGGCAAAAATTACTAAACAAGACATCATCAGATGATGTTTATTTAACTTAATGCAGCCATGGATACAGACGTGTATCAGATTAATTCCATTTTTCTATAATTTTGACTTAATTTTCTTAAAGCAAAGTCACTGAACGAGGTGCATAGAGCTAGTTTTTTTACTTCATTTATTTATTTACAACTCCATCTCTTTTAACACTTCATTCTAAACTATTAGCTACCGTCTTCCTTCATATGCTTCTTTTTGTCCTTTACCTGCATCACAATGGAAGATATAAAACAGTAAAATGCATATTACCCAAAACCCAAATTTTTTAAAAGAAAATCAAAAAAATTCCATCATATTATTGAGGACACATGTAATTAATGGTGTATTTGGTATTAGCATATAAGTCATTTTTCGGAAAAATATTTTTCATGAGAGTTTTTTTTCCATCAAAAAGAAAAAAATGACTTCCCTCATTACTTAACTAATAACACTCGAGATGTTACTCCCTTAGTCTATGATCTTTACTACACTTAGTCCATGTATTATTTTCTGTGAAAAATGCTTTCCATCAGAAATACCACACTTAATTTATTTGCGGTCCAATTTCCGAAAAAGCATTTTTCAAAAAAAACGCTTCCCATCGGAAAAAGTTTTTTGGAAAATTGGAAATTAAACAAAAACTCCTAAAAATATTTCTCGTGAAATATGACTTTTATCATACAAAAGACGTTTACAGAAAGGAAAAAAAAATAACAATACCTTTTTGCATCTCATTCACAACAATATCACTATTTGGCATCTTTTCACTGACATTAATTTGCTCAAATTTAGCTTTTGAAGTAGATGTATTATAAGCATTATTTTCACTAGTAGTTATTTTTGGCATCGGAGGAAAAAGATCTTTTATGGATAACTCAGGATTTTCTTTAACCATTTCAGATCTTTTTTTCTTAAAAAAACTTTGTTCTTGCCTTGTTATCTCTTCAAGAAATTCCTTAAAGGTTAATTCACGAAATTGGTCTTTCATTTTTTTAATTTGTAAAAGGAAAAAAGATGGAAGAAATGTGAGAGGTGTAGGTGTGTACAAAAATGAGTTGATTGGTAGTGCTATATATATAGGACAAATATGGGAGTTTCATGAGGTTAAAGTTAGTTGTATGAAGTTTTCTCATTTACTGTTATTGTTGAGGAGACGATGATATCATCCCTAATGAAGTTAAAGTTTATGTTAGGCATAATACATGAACATGAATTTAAGATTTGCTTCGACCGATAAATATGTACTCCAACTTTGAGAATACATATTTAGACATCTCAAGTTGAGATCAAGAATGTATATTAACCACTAGAGTTGGCATGGTGGTTCAGCGCCATATCCCTTAAGCAAGAGGTCGGGGGTTCGATCCCCACCTCTGGCGAATGGAGCAAACTCTGTGGCCGATTCCCTACCGTTTAATGTGCTGACAGAGGAACGGAGGATTAGTCTCACGGCTGCCGGCTGTGGGAATACCTTGGGAAACAAAAAAAAAATGTATATTTACATACACATATATTTTGTCTCAATTGGAAACTAAATTAAAAATTCCCACTTATTCTAACTATTTCTCATGAACACCCTATACTAACGTGACACATAAAATGTATAGGTGCGTGTTAAGATGATTATTTTATAAGTTAGAGTGTTCAACTGACAAAGTAAAGATGAGCTTGTCAAAGTTGGAGCGTTTACTTGCCAGCTGAGGCCAACTTTAATTGCAAATTTTTGTATTATGCCTTTAAATTTTATACAATGTGAATGTAAGAAAATTTTTAACATCATATCATATTTATAGTCTATGATAAAAAGTATAGGAATGGAGCTAGGGTGCATTGAGGGATTCATATTCAAAGTCCCTTTAGTAAAACATATATTATATATAAAGTTAATACATTTTTTTTTATGTTTATTAAGGGTGTCAAACGGGCCGGGCTGACCCGACCCAATCCGGCTCGGTTTGACCCGGCTCGATCAGCCCACGGGTTGTAGGATATCGGGTACCGAACAAATTTATTTTTGGTTTTGGACTCGATTAATCTAGCCTCTAACCAAGCCCGATCCAGGCCCCTTGGTTAACTGGCCCGAACCGGTTCAGTTAAATTTTAAAAAAATAAAAAATTAACAAACGGACTAATTTACTATAAAGTATTATTAGTTTATTATATTAAGTAGCATATGTTTTATTTAAAGAAGTACATATATTTTATATGTGTACGTATATATTGAATAGTACATATATATGTGTGTATATTTTCTAAAGTAGTATATATTTAACGTATACATATATATATGTTTTAGAAATTAGTATATAACTATATATTTAGTGTGTGTATATTGTAGTATATATATATTGCAGTATATGTTTTATTTAAAGTAGTACATATATTGAATGGTACGTATATATGTGTATATATCTTCTATAAACGTATATATTTAACGTATACATGTGTATATGTTTTATAAATTAGTATATAACTGTATATTTAGTGTGTGCATTTATTGTATTATATTTTATTTAAAGTAGTACGTATATATTGAATGGTACATATATATGTGTATATTTTCTAAAGTAGTATATATTTAAGTATACATGTGTATATGTTTTATAAATCAGCATATAACTATATATTTAGTGTGTGTATATATTGTAGTATATATATTGTAGTATATTTTATTTAAAGTAGTATGTATATATTGAATGGTACGTATATATGTGTGTATATTTTCAAAAGTAGTATATATTTAACGTTTACATGTGTATATGTTTTATAAATCAGTATATAACTATATATTTAGTGTGTGTATATATTGTTGTATATATATTGTAGTATATTTTATTTAAAGTAGTATGTATATATTGAATGGTACATATATATGTGTATATATCTTCTAAAGTAGTATATATTTAACATATACATGTGTATATATTTTAGAAATTAGTATCTATATATATATTATAAAGCAGAGGACGAAGCATCAGGAGAAGCCAAGTGGCAAGATGCTAAGAAACCACGTGTCAGTTTTTAGGACAAGTTTAATAGTAGTGTAATAAGATTTTTATAATTAATTGAATTTGAAATAACATTATTCTTTAAAAAAAATTAGTAATTAGTTTAAAATAGAAACATACAGTGAAAGAGTTCTAAATAAACTCTTATATTTTGTAAAATTATATATATCAAATATAATGATAAATATGTTATTATTATTATTATTATTATTATTATTATTATTATTTATAAATAAAAATAATATATATTTGTGGTGTATATCGAAAGCTTATCCTTACTTGCAATTATTCAAGAGTTTAAAATATAAATTAGAATTTAATAATTAAATTCAATGTATATATCTACTTGAAATACCTTTATATATTTAAGTTTTCAATTAATTTTTATAAAAAAAAATTAACAAAAAAACAAAATAAAAAAAAAAAGACAGATAGAAAAGAAAATTTTTTCAAAAAAAAAATCGTGAATAAAAAGTTAAACTACTAGAAGATAATTAAGAGATTATTAATTTTAAATAAAAATAATTATAAAATAAAACTAAATATTGAAAATAGTTAGTTTTCACACTAGAGAGTTCTAATTGGACTCTTATTGGTTTTTAACCAATCATATAAGATGGTCTCTATTCTATAATTCTTTTTTTGAATTTCAATTGGAGATACAATATCCTCTTAAAGATAAAATAATTCTTTTAAAAATATAATATTAGATGTATTTATTCCATATATATTCCATATTTTGTATTTCTATATCTATATCTTCTATATTAACAATGAGTTAAAAGATAAGAAATATTTAAATTTTAAAATATATTATCCCTTATTAGAAAAAAAATTTCATTACCTTAAAAATAGAAACTCATGGTTAAAGAATTCTAAATGGACTTTTACTCTTTCATGTAGTGATCTCTTTAAAAATTCAAATCAATGTTATAAAACTATTTAAATATAATTTATTTAAGTATTAAATAAAAGATAAAAATATGTTAATAATATTAATAATAAATACTAACAGTAAAAGTAGTAGTGCGTAGCGCATAATAATAATAATAATAATAATAATAATAATAATAATAATAATAATATTAATAATAATAATAATAGTAATTAACTAATTAATTAAATAGTAATAGCTGTAGTAGTAGTAGGATATTGATTGGGATAAATATAAATTTTAAAAAGTAGAGGAGCAAAATCTTATAAATATTATTATAATTTAATGATTTAATTTAATTTAATTTAATTTTGAATATAAATAAAAATTTCTCCAATTGTCCCACTCATAAAGATTATTATTAAATTTAAATTAAAAATTAGTTGTTGATTGTGAATTCTCCTTTAATATAGCAACTATAAGATTTTGCTCCTCTATTTTTTAAAAAGTTATATTTATCCCAATCAATATCCTAATCAGTTAGTTTTTTATTTTTTTGAATTTAAATTTAAATGAAATTTGAATTAGAATGAAGTTCCACTACTTAACTTCTCCTATATATATACTTCTACAATTATGTATAATGTCAAGCTTGTTTTTTTTTATTATTATTGATCATTAGATTTATTCATGAGTTTATTTACTGAATTCTTCATATTCTATATTTTTAGATTTATTTTTTATTTTAACAATTTTACTTTTTCATATGTAGATGAATGATGACGGTATTACATGTTAATCTATTTTTCTAGCTTTAATTCAAGTAAGAAATATTTTCTGTTATGATTTTGTCAATTTCATTTTTGATAAAAACAAATACAAAGAGATAAGTTATATTAATTATTCTCATCACTTTTTCTCTTATTTTAGTTGTTGTTGGTGAGATTTTTCTTATGACTTTGACTTTGATGTGGTATATTTTTTCTAATGCTTATTTTTCTCAAGAATTTTTTTATTTTACTCATAAATTTAAGTTTCAAAAAAAATTCCTTAATATTTTTTACATAAATACTAGCAGCAATAATAATCGTGATACTTCTTGATAAAATCTAAGAATGTAAAAAATAATTTTTAATTATTATTTTATGTATTTGCTTTATAAAAAACGACTATATGTTTAATAAATATAAGTATTTGATTTGAAATGAGCTTTAGTAAAATTGTGATAGGAAAAGTATGCAAACTGGAAAATAATCTATTTAATTGATTTGATATTTTTTGTTTTTCCTTACCATCATACAAATATTGGATATATATTGAAAATTAGGATCGAATTGTTTAGTAGTTGACATATAAATTATTCATATATTAAGATAAAACTATTTTTATTGATAGATTAAATTTTTTGTATATGTGTTTGAATTCTATCTAAAATTGGTTGAATGTGTTTATATAGATTAATTATATAAGTAATATAACATGTACATGTTAATTTACTGTTTCACACTATTAAATAAATACATATTGAATATGAATTTTGACCCAAAAAGAATTAACTATTGAGACTTCATATACTGATGCGGTAATTGTGAAATTTAATAAATTATTTAAATAATATTAAATTAATATTTTATTTTTAATAGAAAATTATATTTCAAAATTAAGTAAGATGATAAGTTAATAAGTTATTAGTTAAAAATAGTAGACTTATGGACTATGTACAAAAATGGAGTGGGTAGATATATGGTGAGGATACTAAAGTTTAATTTTAAAATAAAATAAAATAAATAAATGATTTTAAAAAATATTATTAACAAATTTAGATATTGTAAAAAATGTAGAAATAAATAATAAAATGAACATATATAAGGAATAAGAATTTATGACATATCAAAGAAAAGTAGTAGATAATTATATTAAGTCAAGTGACATGCTAATTAAAAGTTAAATATTAATATTATATTCGCTACATATCATTCAAAATTGATACTACTTTCTCCTTCTCAAAACAACTGACATGTTAATGTGCGAAAGAAAGCCTGAACGTTGTGGTTATCAAAACAAAATAGTTGACATATTTACTAAAATAATTGTCTCAAAACAGTTGTCAGTTTAAAAGATTTAAAATATAATTATTTATTTTTTTCAACTCTACCTTTTCATTAATTATTTTAAAATTAATGAAGATTAAAAAACTAATAAGGAATATATCAGTCAGATCACATTTTTAATTAATTATTCTTTAAGAATAGTGCAATCTCAAATCTGCTAATTGTTTTGAAAAGGAGGAAATAATGTATAACAATTAATGACCTTTATCCATTTGTTAAAATATATTTTGTTCTACAATAAACGTAATATATGTGTGTGTGTTGCGATTTGTGAATTATAAATTGAAGTCATTGATGTTATCTCTATTAATTTCTCACAGTTCGTTATCTCTCATTATAAATGATAATACTCTTTAAATATTAAAAGTAGACCGATAATAATTGACTTCAAATTAATATTTTTTTTCTATTATTTAATTTATGAAGAAGTTTTCTTGAGATTTTTTTTAAGTGTTTTAGTGATGATGTTGTTATTGCTAACTTGCAAAGAATGGGTATTATTTTTTTTATGTTCAAATTTATGAATAATTTTTTTCTATATTTCATTGAAAAATATTATGATAGTTGAACTTTTCTTAAGGTAACATGATTTAAAATGGTATAAAAGCAAGTAATTAGATGCAATATATTATTTATAAATTTTAAACAAAAGACATGAGGGTACAGTATTATAAGAATTTAAAATTGTTATTGACAATCTAAAATCTTTAAATGATAAACAATATAACAAAGGAAAATACGAAACATAGTTTTTTTATTTTTTATTTTGCAATTAGAAAATTGTTTTTACTCATTTAGATTTAGTTAGAGGTGGGGGAGTACATGTGATGGTATAATAAAGTAAAGGATGAATCTTAATTTTTTTTTTCAGTTAAATTTTTTTTTTTTTGAATAATTTAGTTGGGGTTGGGGGGGGGGGGGGAGGGGGTTAGAATTTTTAACTTATTTTTTATTTTTAAAAATTGTGATTGGAGAAGGGGGAATGGAGGTTGAGGTTATAATTTTTCTTTTTCAATTTCATTAAAAAATATTATGATAGTTGAACTTTTTTTAAAGTAATATGAGTAATATGATTTAACATGATCGAACGAGACATTTCAATATGAAGTAACTACAAATAATTTTTTAATATTATCGCGCATCGCGCGGGTACGTATATTAGTAAACTATATATTTAGTGTGTGTATATATTATAGTGTATATATATATATATATATTGTAGTGTATATATATATATATATATATATATATATTGCAGTATATGTTTTATTTAAATTAGTACATATATTGAATGATACGTATATATGTGTATATATCTTCTATAGACGTATATATTTAACGTATACATGTGTATATGTTTTATAAATTAGTATATAACTATATATTTAGTGTGTGTATATATTATAGAATATTTTATTTAAAGTAATACGTATATATTGAATGGTACGTATATATGTATAAATTTTCTAAAGTAGTATATATTTAACGTATACATGTGTATATGTTTTATAAATTAGTTTATAACTATATATTTAGTGTGTGTGTGTGTATATTGTAGTATATCTTATTTAAAGTCGTAGGTATATATTGAATGGTACGTATATATGTGTATATATCTTCTAAAGTAGTATAGATTTAACGTATACATGTGTATATGTTTTAGAAATTAGTATATAACTATATATTTAATGTGTGTATATATTGTAGTATATATATAACGCAGTATATATTTTATTTAAATTAGTACATATATTGAATGGTACGTATATGTGTATATATCTTCTATAGACGTATATATTTATCGTATACATGTGTATATGTTTTACAAATTAGTATATAACTCTATTTAGTGTGTGTATATATTGTAGTATATATATTGTAGTGTATTTTATTTAAAGTAGTACGTATATATTGAATGGTACGTATATATGCGTGTATATTTTCTAAAGTAGTATATATTTAACTTATACATATGTATATGTTTTATAAATAAGTATATAATTATATATTTAATGTGTGTATATATTGTAGTATATATATTGTAGTATATTTTATTTAAAGTAGTACGTATATAATGAATGGAACGTATATATGTGTGTATATTTTCTAAAGTAGTGTATATTTAACGTATACATGTGTATATGTTTTATAAATTAGTATATAACTATATATTTAGTGTGTGTATATATTGTAGTATATTTTATTTAAAGTAGTACGTATATATTGAATGATACATATATATGTGTATATACCTTCTAAAGTAGTATATATTTAACATATACATGTGTATATGCTTTAGAAATTAGTATATAACTATATATTTAGTGTGTGCATATATTGTAGTATATGTTTTATTTCAAGCAGTACATCTATTGAATGGTACATATATATGTGTATATATCTTCTATAGACGTATATATTTAACGTATATATGTGTATACGATTTATAAATTAGTATATAACTATATTTTTAGTGTCTGTGTGTATATTGTAGTATATTTTATTTAAAGTAGTATGTATATATTGAATGGTACGTATATATGTGTGTATATTTTCTAAAGTAGTATATATTTAACGTATACATGTGTATATGATTTATAAATTAGTATATAACTATATATTTAGTGTGTTTATATATTGTAGTATATTTTATTTAAAGTAGTACGTATATATTGAATGGTACATATATATGTGTGTATATTTTCTAAACTAGTATATATTTAACGTATACTTGTGTATATGTTTTATAAATTAGTATA